>NW_026907974.1:0-300000 GCF_033978785.1 Entelurus aequoreus
TTTTTCGCATTATCTCAGGATTCTAAGATCATTACTTTCATATTGAGTAAAAAACTACTCTTTGTTTTTGCAAACCTTACAAACTCACATAAATACATTATTACAGGCATTTTTAGACATGACACATGTTTGGTTTTGGAGTTATGTTTATATAACTTTTATATTTAATATGACTGTTATACTGTCATATTGAATTAAAAAAACTAGCTTGTGTCTTTGCAAACTTTACAAAATATCATTTTCCTAGTAAAATTAACAAAGATACATGTCTCCAGGCATTATTAGCCATTTTGCAGGGGTTGTTTAGGAATTATGTTTAAATACATTTTTATTGCTTTTTTTGCATTATCTCAGGATTCTAAAATCCCTACTTTCATATTGAGGAAAAAACTACTTTTTTTTTTGCAAACCTTACAAACTCACATAAATACATTATTATAGGCAATTTTAGACATGACACACGTTTGGTTCTGGAGTTATGTTTATATAACTTTCATATTTAGTATGACTGTTATACTGTCATATTGAATTAAAAAAAACTAGTTTGTGTCTTTGCAAACTTTACAAAAGATCATTTTTCTAGTAAAACTAACGAAGATACATGTCTCCAGGCATTATTACCCATTTTGCATGGGTTGTTTAGGAATTATGTTTAAATACATTTTTATTGCTTTTTTCGCATTATCTCAGGATTCTAAGATCATTACTTTCATATTGAGTAAAAAACTACTTTTTGTTTTTGCAAACCTTACAAACTCACATAAATACATTATTACAGACATTTTTAGACATGACACATGTTTGGTTTTGGAGTTATGTTTATATAACTTTTATATTTAGTATGACTGTTATACAGTCATATTGAATAAAAAAAAACTAGCTTGTGTCTTTGCAAACTTTACAAAAGATAATTTTTCTAGTAAAACTAACAAAGATACATGTCTCCAGGTATTATTACCCATTTTGCATGTTTTTTTTTAGGAATTATGTTTGAATACATTTTTATTGCTTTTTTCGCATTATCTCAGGATTCTAAAATCCTTACTTTCATATTGAGGAAAAAACTACTTTTTGTTTTGCAAACCTTACAAACTCACATAAATACATTATTACAGGCATTTTTAGACATAACACATGTTTGGTTTTGGAGTTATGTTTTGATAACTTTCATATTTAGTAGGACTGTTATACTGTTATATTTAATTTTAAAAAACTAGCTTGTGTCTTTGCAAACTTTACAAAACATCATTTTTCTAGTAAAACTAACAAAGATACATGTGTCCAGGCATTATTACCCATTTTGCATGGGTTGTTTAGGAATTATGTTTAAATACATTTTTATTGCTTTTTTCGAATTATCTCAGGATTCTAAGATCATTACTTTCATATTGAGTAAAAAACTACTTTTTGTTTTTGCAAACCTTACAAACTCACATAAATACATTATTACAGGCATTTTTAGACATGACACATGTTTGGTTTTGGAGTTATGTTTATATAACTTTTATATGTAATATGACTGTTATACTGTCATATTGAATAAAAAAAACTAGCTTGTGTCTTTGCAAACATTACAAAAGATCATTTTTCTAGTAAAACTAACAAAGATACATGTCTCCAGGCATTATTACCCATTTTGCATGGGTTGTTTTGGAATTATGCTTAAATACATTTTTATTGCTTTTTTCGCATTATCTCAGGATTCTAAGATCATTACTTTCATATTGAGTAAAAAACTACTTTTTGTTTTTGCAAACCTTACAAACTCACATATGTACATTATTACAGGCATTTTTACACATGACACATGTTTGGTTTTGGAGTTATGTTTTATATAACTTTTATATTTAGTATGACTGTTATACTGTCATATTGAATAAAAAAAACTAGCTTGTGTCTTTGCAAACTTTACAAAATATCATTTTTCTAGTAAAACTAACAAAGATACATGTCTCCAGGCATTATTACACATTTTGCATGGGTTGTTTAGGAATTATGTTTAAAGACATTTTTATTGCTTTATTCGCATTATCTCAGGATTTTAAGATCATTACTTTCATATTGAGTAAAAAACTACTTTTTGTTTTTGCAAACCTTACAAACTCACATTAATACATTATTACAGGCATTTTTAGACATGACACATGTTTGGTTTTGGAGTTATGTTCATATAACTTCCATATTTAGTATGACTGTTATACTGTCATATTGAATTAAAAAAAACTAGTTTGTGTCTTTGCAAACTTTACAAAAGATAATTTTTCTAGTAAAACAAACAAAGATACATGTCTCCAGGCATTATTACCCATTTTGCATGGGTTGTTTAGGAATTATGTTTAAATACATTTTTATTGCTTTTTTCGCATTATCTCAGGATTCTAAGATCATGACTTTCATATTGAGTAAAAAACTACTTTTTGTTTTTGCAAACCTTACAAACTCACATAAATACATTATTACAGGCATTTTTAGACATAACACATGTTTGGTTTTGGAGTTATGTTTTGATAACTTTCATATTTAGTAGGACTGTTATACTGTCATATTGAATAAAAAAAACTAGCTTTTGTCTTTGATATCTTTACAAAATATCATTTTTCTAGTAAAACTAACAAAGATACATGTCTCCAGGCATTATTAGCCATTTTGCATGGGTTGTTTAGGAATTATGTTTAAATACATTTGTATTGCTTTTTTCGCATTATCTCAGGATTCTAAGATCATTACTTTCATATTGAGTAAAAAACTACTTTTTTTTTTTTGCAAAGCTTACAAACTCACATTAATACATTATTACAGGCATTTTTAGACATGACACATGTTTGGTTTTGGAGTTATGTTTATATAACTTTCATATTTAATATGACTGTTATACTGTCATATTGAATTAAAAAAAACTGGCTTGTGTCTTTGCAAACTTTACAAAAGATACTTTTTCCAGTAAAACTAACAAAGATACATGTTTCCAGGCATTATTAGCCATTTTGCATATGTTGTTTAGGAGTAATGTTTAAATACAATTTTATTGCTTTTTTTGCATTATCTCAGGATTTTAAGAACATTACAGTCATATTGAGTAAAAAAACTACTTTTTGTGTTTGCAAGATTTAAAAAAGCATGTGTTTCGAGTAAAACGGCCAAGGATGCATTATTTCAGGCATTATTAGCCATTTTCCATGTGTGGTTTGAGTTATGGTTAAATAACTGTCATATACTGTCAGTTATGACATAGTAAGTAAAACCTAATTTATGTATTTGCAAACCTTACAAAATCATTTAAATCTAGTAAAACTCACATGGTTTCATTACAGACATTTTTAGACATTTTGCATGTTTGGTTTAGGAATTATGTTGGAATCATTTTTTTTAATTTGTTCGTATTTTCTCAGAATTTTAGAACATTACTGTCATATTGAGTAAAGAAATAATTTTTGTGTTTGCAAGCCTTAAAAAAGCATATGTTTCGAGTAAAACTTACAAGAATGCATTATTTCAGGCATTGTTAATCATTTTTCATGTGTAGTTTAAGAGTTATGTTTAAATAACTGTCATATTGAGTGTGGCAGTTATACTGTCATATTGAGTAAAAAAAACTAACCTGTCTTTGCAAACCTTACAAAAGAAAATGTTTCTAGTAATACTCACAAAGATAAATTTTTTCACGCATTATTAGACATGCTTCATGTGTGGTTAGGAGTTATAAATAAATAATTGTCATATTGAGTGTTACAGTTTTAATGTCATTATGTGTAAAACCTAATTTTTGTATTTGCAAACCTTACAAAAACAATTGATTCTAGTAAAACGTATATAGATTCAATATTACAGGATTTTTTAGACATTTTACATGTTTGGTTTAAAATTTGTGTTTGAATACATTTGTATTGCTTTTTTCGCATTATCTCAGGATTCTAAGAACATTACTTTCATATTGAGTAAAAAACTACTTTTTGTTTTTGCAAACCTTACAAACTCACATAAATACATTATTACAGGCATTTTTAGACATGACACATGTTTGGTTTTGGAGTTATGTTTATATAACTTTCATATTTAGTATGACTGTTATACTGTCATATTGAATAAAAAAAACTAGCTTGTGTCTTTGATATCTTTACAAAAGATCATTTTTTAAAACTAACAACGTTACATGTCTCCCTAGGCATTATTAGCCATTTTGCATGTGTTGTTTAGGAGTTAGGTTTAAATACATTTTTATTGCTTTTTTCCCATTATCTCAGGGTTCTAAGAACATTACAGTCAAGTAAAAAACTACTTTTTGTGTTTGCAAAATATAAAACTCAGTAAAACTCCCAATGATTCATTATTTCAGGCATTATTAGCCATTTTTTTGTGTGGTTTATGAGTTATGTTTAAATAACTGTCATATTGAGTGTGATTTTGTCATTGTGAGTAACACCTAATTTTTGTATTTGCAAACCTTACAAAAACAACCGATTCTAGGAAAAGTCACATTGATACAATATTACAGGCATGTTTAGACATATTGCATGTTTGGTTTTGGAGTTATATTTATATAACCTGCTTTCTGAGCCGACACCTTTGTGGTTTGCGTGTCCCACTGATCCAGGACAAACAGGTCCTAGGTGAGGGATCAGACAAAGAGCAGCTCAAAGACCTTTATTAAAAGTACAATTGAGGACCTAGATTTTTTCTCGCCCGGACGCAGGTCACCGTGGCTCCCCTGTGGAGCCAGGCCCAGAGGTGTGGCACGATGGCGATTGACGGGCCAGTCCCCATGGGGCCCAGCCGTGCTCAGCTCGAAGAGGCAACGTGGATCCCCCCTCCAGGGCTCACCACTCATGGGCTGGGTCATAGAGGGTGCAGTGTGAGCTGGGCGGCAGCCGAAGGCAGGGCACTTGGTGGTCCGATTATCGGCTACATAAGCTCGCTCTTGGGACATGGAACGTCACCTCGCTGGGAGGGAAGGAGCCTGAGCTGGTGCATGAGGTGGAGACGTTCCCGGCTAGATATAGTTGGACTCACAGCAAGGGCTCTGGAACCTGTTCTCTCAGAGGGGCTGGACTGAGCTGAACTTTCATTACTTGCAACGCCAGAGTGGAAGAGATTCCACACTGGCGTTGCATCTAATGAGAGGCTGGGGTGGCAATTCTTGTTGCCCCCCGGCTCAAAGCCTGCACGTTGGACTTTAAACCCAATAGACGAGATGGTAGCTTCCTTCAGCCTTCGGGTTGGGTGACGGGTCCTGACTGTTGTTTGTGTTTACACACCAAACAGCAGCTCAGAGTACCAACTCTTTTTGGATTCCCTTGAGGGAGGACTGGAGAGTGCTCCCTCGGGTGATTCCCTTGTTCTGCTGGTGGACTTCAACGCTATGTTGGCAACGACAGTGAAACCTGGAGAGTCGTGATTGGGAAAAATGGCCACCCGGATCTGAACCCAAGTGGTGCTTTGTTATTGGACTTTTGTGCTTGTCACGGATTGTCCATAACAAACACAATGTTCAAACATAAGGGTGTCCATATGTGCACTTGGCACAAGGACACCCTCGGCCGCATGATTGACTTTGTAGTTGTGTCATGGGATTTGCGGCCTCATGTTTTGGACACTCGGTGAAGAGAGGGGCAGAGCTTTCCACCAACCACCACCTGGTGGTGAGCTGGCTCCGATGTTAGGGGAGGATGCCGGTCAGACCTGGCAGGCCCAAACGCATTGTATGGGTCTGCTGGGAACACCTAGCAGAGTCTCCTGAAGAACTTTGAACATGTCCGGAAGAACTTTGAACATGTCACGAGGGAGGTGCTGGACATTGAGTCTGAGTGGACCATGTTCCGTTCCTCTCTTGTTGAGCCAGCTGATTGAAGCTGTGGCCGCAAGGTGTTTGGTGCCTGTCGTGGCGGTAATCCACCAGCAGTGAGGGATGCTGTCAAGCTGAAGAAAGAGCCACCGGGTCCTTTTGGCTCATGGGACTCCAGAGGCAGTGGGCATACCGACAGGCCAAGCGAGACCTCCTCAGTCCCACCAACACGTCTTCCTATGAGGAAACAGTGCCTGGGAAGTCTGTGGTGGGCTCTCCTATTTCTGGGGCTGAGGTTGCCAAGGTAGTTAAAAAGCTCCTCGGTGGCAAGGCCCCGGGGATATGAGCTCCGTCCGGAGTTCCTTAAGGCTCTGGATGCTGTGGGGCAGTCTTGGTTGACAAGACTCTGCAACATTGCGTCTACATCGGGGGCGGTACCTCTGGATTGGCAGACCGGGGTGGTGGTACCTCTCTTTAAGAAGGGGAACCGGAGGGTGTGTTCCAACTATCGTAGATCACACTCCTCAGCCTTCCCGGTAAGGTCTATTCATGTGTAATGGAGAGGAGGAACCTCGGATCCAGGACGAACAGTGTGGTTTTCGTCCTGGTCGTGGAACGGTAGACCAGCTCTATACTCTCGGCAGGGTCCTTGAGTGTGCATGGGAGTTTGCCCAACCAGTCTACATAAGTTTTGTGGACTTGGAGAAGACATTCGACCTTGGCCCCCGGTAAATCCTGTGGGGAGTGCTCAGAGAGTATGGAGTATCGGCATGTCTGATTGTGGTGGGTGTCTCCCTGTATGATCAGTGTCAGAGCTTGGTCCGCATTGCCGGCAGTATGTCGGACCCCTTTCCAGTGAGGGTTGGACTCCGCTAAGGCTGCCCTTTGTCACCGATTCTGTTCATAACTTTAATGGACAGAATATCTAGGCGCAGTCATGGCTTTGAGGATCCCCTCAACGCCATGACTGCGCCTGGTTTGGTGGCTGCAGGATTAGGTCTCTGCTTTTTGCAGATGATGTGGTCCTGATGGCTTCAACTGGCCAAGATCTTCAGCTTTCATTGGATCGGTTCGCAGTGAAGCGACTGGGATGAGAATCAGCACCTCCAAGTCAGAGTCCATGGTTCTCGCCCGGGAAAGGGTGGAGTGCCATCTCGAGGTTTGGAAAGAGATCTTTCCCCAAGTGAAGGAGTTCAAGTACCTAGGAGTCTTGTTCACGAGTGAGGATAGAGTGGATTGTGAGATCTACAGGCGGATCGGTGCGGCGTCTTCAGTAATGAGGACGCTATATCGATCCGTTGTGGTGAAGAAGGAGCTGAGCCAGAAGGAAAAGCTTTCAATTTACCGGTCGATCAACGTTCCCATCCTCACCTATGGTCATGAGCTTTGGGTTATGACCGAAAGGACAAGGTCACGGGTACAAGCGGCCGAAATGAGTTTCATCCGCCGGGTGGTGGGTCTCTCCCTTAGAGATAGGGTGAGAAGCTCTGTCATCTGGGAGGAACTCAGTGTAAAGCCGCTGCTCCTCCACATTGAGAGGAGCCAGATGAGGTGGTTCGGGCATCTGCTCAGGATGCCACCCGAACGCCTCCCTAGGTCCGAACGGCAGGAGGCCATGGGGAAGACCTAGGATACATTGGAAAGACTATGGCCTGGGAACGCCTCGGGATCCCCCGAGAAGAGCTGGACGAAGTGGCTGGGGAGAGGGAAGTCTGGGCTCTCTGCTTAGGCTGCTGCCCCCGCAACCCGACCTCGGATAAGCGGAAGAAAATGGATGGATTTAGTATGACAGTTATACTGTCATATTGAGTGTGACAGTATACTGTCATAAAACCCAATTTTTGTATTTGCAAACCTGATTCTAGTAAAACTCACATCTATACAATATTACAGGCAATTTTGGACATAATGCGCGTTTGGTTTTGGAGTTATGTTTATATAACTTTAATATATAGTATGACATCTATACTGTTATAATGAGTAAAAAAAACTAACTTGTGTCTGTCATAAAACTCAATTTTTGTATTTGCAAACCTTACAAAAACAAATGATTCTAGTAAAACTCACATGGATTCAATATTACAGGCATTTTTAGACATTTTGCATGTTTGGTTTAGGAATTATGTTGGAATACATTTGTATTGCTTTTTTCACATTATCTCAGCATTTAACAACTTACTGTCATATTGAGTAAAAAAAACTTTTTGTGTTTGCAAGCCTTAAAAAAACAACCGATTCTAGTAAAACTCACATTGATACAATATTACAGGCATGTTTAGACATCTTGCATGTTTGGTTTTGGAGTTATGTTTATATAACCTGCTTTCTGAGCCGCCACCTTTGTGGTTTGCGTGTCCCACTGATCCTAGGAGCTATGTTGTCCGGGGGCTTCTATGCCCCCTGGTAGGGTCCCCCAAGACAAACAGGTCCTAGGTGAGGAATCAGACAAAGAGCAGCTCAAAGACCTTTATGAAAAGTACAAATCGAGGACCTAGATATTTTCTCGCCCGGACGCGGGTCACCGTGGCTCCCCTGTGGAGCCAGGCCCAGAGGTGGGGCACGATGGCGAGCGACTGGTGCCCATGGGGCCCAGCTCGAAGAGGCAACGTGGGTCCCCCCTGCAATAGGCTCACCACTCATGGGCTGGGTCATAGAGGTCGGGTGCAGTGTTAGCTGGGCGGAAGCCGAAGGCAGGGCACTTGGCGGTCCGATTATCGGCTACATAAGCTCGCTCTTGGGACGTGGAACGTCACCTCGCGAGGTGGAGAAGTTCCCGGCTAGATAAAGCTGGACTCACTTCGACGCACAGCAAGGACTCTGGAACCTGTTATCTCAAGAGGGGTTGGACTCTCTTCCACTCTGGCGTTGCAAGTAATGAGAGGCTGGGTTGGCAATTCTTGTTTCCCCCCGGCTCAAAGCCTGCACGTTGGACTTAACCCAGAAGACGAGATGGTAGCTTCCCTCCGCTTTCGGGTTGGGTGACGGGTCCTGAATGTTGTTGGTGTTTACGCACCAAACAGCAGCTCAGAGTACCCACTCTTTTTGGATTCCCTTGAGAGTGCTCCCTCGGGTGATTCCCTTGATCTGCTGGGGGTCTTCAACGCTCATGTTGGCAACGACTTTGAAACCTGGAGAGTCGTGATTGGGAAAAATGGCCACCCGGATCTGAACCCAAGTGGTGCTTTGTTATTGGACTTTTGTGCTCGTCACGGATTGTCCATAACAAACACAATGTTCAAACATAAGGGTGTCCATATGTGCACTTGGCACCAGGACACCCTCGGCCGCAGTTCCATGATTGACTTTGTAGTTGTGTCATGAGATTTGCGGACACTCGGGTGAAGAGAGGGGCGAGCTTTCTACCGATCACCACCTGGTGAGCTGGCTCCGATGGTGGGGTAGGATCCCGGACAGACCTGGCAGGCCCAAACGCATTGTGAGAGTCTTTTGGGAATGCCTAGCAGAGTCTCCTGTCAGAGAGAGTTTCTTTTTCCACCTCCGGAGGAACTTTGAACATGTCACAAAGGAGGTGCTGGACATTGAGTCTGAATGGATCATGTTCCGTGCCTCTCTTTTCAAGCCAGCTGATTGGAGCTGTGGCCGCAAGGTGTTTGGTGCCTGTCGTGGCGGTAATCCTAGAACCCGCTGGTGGCCACCAGCAGTGCGGGATGCAGTCAAGCTGAAGAAAGAGCTTATCTGGTCCTTTTGGCTCATGGGACTCCAGAGGCAGCGGGCATACCGACAGGCCAAGCAGTGCCTGGGGAATCTGTGTTGGGCTCTCCTATTTCTGGGGCTGAGGTTGCCAAGGTAGTTAAAAAGCTCCTCGGTGGCAAGGCCCCGGGGGTGGATGAGCTCCATCCGGAGTTCCTTAAGGCTCTGGATGCTGTGGGGCTGTTTTAGTTGACAAGACTCTGCAACATCGCGTGGACATCAGGGGCGGTACCTCTGGATTGGCAGACCGGGGTGGTGGTTCCTCTCTTTAAGAAGGGGAACCGGAGGGTGTGTTCCAACTATCGTAGATCACACTCCTCAGCCTTCCCGGTAAGGTCTATTCATGTGTACTGGAGAGGAGGAACCTCGGATCCAGGACGAACAGTGTGGTTTTCGTCCTGGTCGTGGAACGGTAGACCAGCTCTATACTCTCGGCAGGGTCCTTGAGTGTGCATGGGAGTTTGTCCAACCGGTTTACATGTGCTTTTTGGACTTGGAGAAGACATTCGACCGTGGCCACCCCGGGAAGTCCTTTGGGGAGTGCTCAGAGAGTATGGGGTATCGGCATGTCTGATTGTGGCGGGTCGCTCCCTGTATGATCAGTGTCAGAGCTTGGTCCGCATTGCCATCAGTAAGTCGGACCCCTTTCCAGGGAGGGTTGGACCGGAGTCCAACCCTCGTGTTGGCTGCCCTTTGTCACCAAATGTGTTCATAAATTTTATGGACAGAATTTCTAGGCGCAGTCATGGCGTTGAGGGGATCCGGTTTGGAGGCTGCAGGATTAGGTCTCTCCTTTTTGCAGATGATGTGGTCCTTTTGGCTTTAGCTGGCCAGGATCTTCAGCTCTCATTGGATTGGTTCGCAGCCGAGTGTGAAGCGACTGGGATGAGAATCAGCACCTCCAAGTCCGAGGTTCTCGCCCGGGAAAGGGTGGAGTGCCATCTCGAGGTTGGGCAGGAGATCTTGCCCCAAGTGGATGAGTTCAAGTACCTGGAGTCTTGTTCATGAGTGAGGGAAGAGTGGATCATGAGATGCACAGGCTGATCGGTGCGGCGTCTGCAGTAATGAGGACGCTATATCGATTTGTTGTGGTAAGAAGGAGCTGCGCCAGAAGGAAAAGCTCTCAATTTACCGGTCAAATATACGCTTCACAGCATAATACTGTCATCTGTTTAGCGGCATTACACTGTTATTTTAGTGTATCTACTGTAATATCCATTAACAGTTAATTACAGTAAAATAATTGTAAGCACTTTAGACTGAGCTTTACAGTATAATGCCACTAGAAGTTAATGAGTTGAACTTTTAATTTTTCAAAATCAAAATCCCTGCAATCTGCTGGCATAAAAATGACTGGAGAAATGGCCTTGCAAGATTATTTTTTTATTAACTAATTATTTTAAAGTGCATCAAATACATTCAAAGTACATTTAGTGCATTCTTCTTATTTTCAGTAAAGCATTTTAACATTTATAACATGTCCACTTAATTTCTAACTGGAGACAAAACACTGAACACGAGTCCAGTGTTTAGTTGTCGGCTACATAAAGCCCCACTCAAAGTCTGTGAGATGTTTTATAAGGGTGGCTACGTGAGGATTTACAGTTGCTGCCTTTTTCTGGACCAGTTTCCTGGTCTTCTTGGACACCACCTTTCCCTGGCTAGCCTTTGTTCCCTTCTCAGGGTTAACGCCAATGAATCGCCTAAAAAAGAGAGAAAGCATATTAGATATTCTGTTGTGATGGAAGATTACTTGCAGTCGATACAAAACCCCCCTCACATTGTTATTTAGGAATATGCACTGCACAAATATTAATATCAATTTTAGGATATATGTGAGCCTATACCATAACCACAGCTGTAGATGAGTGAATGCTCTAAAACCCATTAAGACAAATCAAGAGAGGAAGACAATGCTAAAGCCTCCCCAATCCCTCTCTCTATTTATGTTTTCTCTCCATCTACGGGACCGTGTATTTACGCTGATGTTTCCTGCTTTCACCCATTTAACATATCGTTACCTGCTCATTACCTATCTTCTCTGCATCCTGGGGTCACACTGGTGCTTCTTGCCTTTACCCATTCAACATATCTTTACCTGCACATTACCTACCTTCTCTGCATAGTGTGGTCATGCTGGTGCTTTCTACCTTTACCCATTCAACATATCTTTACCTGCACATTGCCTACCTTCTCTGTATCCTGGAGTCAAGCTGGTGTTTCCTGCCTTTACTCATTCAACATATCTTTACCTGCACATTACCTACCTTCTCTGTATCCTGGCGTCTAGCTGGTGTTTCCTGCCTTCACCCATTCAACATATCTTTACCTGCACATTACCTAACTTCCCTGCATCCTTGGGTCACACTGGTGCTTCTTTCTTTCACCATACAACATATCTTCACCTGCACATACCTACCTTGTCTGCATGGCCTCGACCACACCTGCGCTTCCTTCTTTCACCCATTCAACATACCTTCACCCGCACATTACCTACCTTCCCTGCATGGTGGGGTCACACTGGTGCTTCCTGCCTTTACCCATTCAACATATCTTCACCCGCACATTACCTACTTGCTCTGCATTCTCGGGTCAAGCTGGTGCTTCCTGCCATCATCCAGTCAACATATCTTTACCTGCAAATTACCTACTTTTTCTGCATCCTGGGGTCAAACAGGTGCTTCCTTCTTTGACCCAGTCAACATATCTTTACCTGCACATTACCTACCTTCTCTGTATCCTAGAGTCAAACTGGTGCTTCGGTCCCTAATAAGAAGGTACACAAAGGAACAGAAGAGTCATTGATTTAAGGCACACAATTGGGGAAATGACAAGTCAAATTCCTGAACAGAGGTGAGAAATATAAAATAAAATATCCTAACAGTATTTTAACAGTATCAAGAGGATTTACCTTTGAACAAATTCCAATGTCCGAGGACCTTCCTCTTGGTATTCCAAGTTGAACACATAGTAGGTGGCAAGAAGGGCAGCAAGCCCTGAGATTAAGCTAGGTTGGACGCCTTTGCAGATGACATCACCTTCCATGCTGATCATCCAACGTTTTATTGTGACTTTGTCACCAGCAACTGGTACAGTCAAGAAATGCAGTTTATGTTCCTAAACAGTATCCAATATGGGTAGCATTTTAAAAGTATTTGGAATGGCCACCTCACTCGCTCTCTCTTTCCTCTGTTTACATCTAGTCTCCTAAGGCAGTGGTTCTCAAATGGGGGTACGCGTACTCCTGGGGGTACTTGAAGGTATGCCAAGGGGTACGTGAGATTTTTTTTAAATATTCTAAAAATAGCAACAATTCAAAAATCCTTTATAAATATATTTATTGAATAATACTTCGACAAAATATGAATGTAAGTTCATAAACTGAACAACTAATCAAGTAGGCTATTCCATTCATTACCATAAAGCCAGAGTTTCCCCCATGCCATGATGGTTTGACTCTACCTGGCGGTGCCACACGGCACCAACTGTCAATCAACTATCCATGTAGAAAACAATGGAGGCTT
Source organism: Entelurus aequoreus (assembly GCF_033978785.1). Classification (NCBI taxonomy): domain Eukaryota; kingdom Metazoa; phylum Chordata; class Actinopteri; order Syngnathiformes; family Syngnathidae; genus Entelurus; species Entelurus aequoreus. The sequence continues at coordinate 13,015 of NW_026907974.1, forward strand.
GGTTAAAGCGTAGTGGACATGTTCCATAAATATTGATGTTAAAGATTTCTTTTTTTGTGAAGAAATGTTGAGAATGAAGTTCATGAATCCAGATGGATCTCTATTGCAATCCCCAAAGAGGGCACTTTAATTTGATTACTTCTATGTGTAAAAATCTTTATTTATATTTGAATCACTTGTTTATTTTTCAACAAGTTTTTAGTTATTTTTATATCTTTTTTTCCAAATAGTTCAAGAAAGACCACAACAAATGAGCAATATTTTGCACTGTTATACAATTTAATAAATCAGAAACTGATGACATAGTGTTGTATTTTACTTCTTTATCTCTTTTTTTCAACCAAAAATGCTTTGCTCTGATTAGGGGGTACTTGAATTTAAAAAATGTTCACAGGGGTACATCACTGAAAAAAGGTTGAGAACCACTGTCCTAAGGCAGTGGTTCTCAACCTTTTTTCAGTGCTGTGAACATTTTTTTAATGCAAGTAGACCTCCATGTCTTCATAACAGGAATATCCTGAATTCTCAAGTTGCATATCACAATAGTCATCATCAGTGTTAATAACACAAGAGCTGCTTGGATTTGCTGTTGAGCAAGTCAAACTTCGTTCAGTGTAGCCGTAGTGCTTCCTTGACACGTGCGATGTGAAAGTAGACTTAACTGTAAATCTTTTTTCACATTGACTGAAGGGGCACGTAACTGTCCTACCTTCGGTAATATGACTTTTCAAATGCAGGAGAAGGGCCCGTATATCATCGCACTTCGCGCTACATGAGACAATATTACAAGGTAAACCTTCTGCGCTATACATATCAGTCCTACTCTTGCCATATTTATGACGACGGCTGTGAGTTTTGAAGGCTGAGAAGTTGGAAAAAACTCTTGTGCATTTAGGGAAAGCACACTTAAACGATGCATTAGGCATACAACTATGACTTCGCATGTGTCTAACATACGCAAATACATTGCTGCAAGTCGTAGCACATATGTTGCAAGTTATCATCTTTTATGATGACTATGACAAAAAAGAAGAAAACTTAGCTAGCTAGCATGCGGCGGTACATGCGCGTGGTCAACGATAGTGTCTGTGATGCTGACTGTGACGCTATGTCATTTCGGACTTTATAAATATATATATAAAGTAATTCAAACAGAAAATGACACATCAAGGTACAAGTGACTCTTACCTTGTTATCAAAAACACACGATGCAGTAGGATGGATTTAGCAGGGTCGGCCAGGTGAAATGAAGCTCGGTTGGACGAATTGTGGGCGGACCCAAGAAACAAGTCTGAAAAATACTGAATTACACTGTAGGTTTTACAGTAACTTACTGCTGGTCGATATTTTTTGAAAAATGCAACAAAATTTACAGTACTTAACTGCATTTAAGAAGAACATGATAGGTTGATTGGCAACACTAAATTGGCCCTAGTGTGTGAATGTGAGTGTGAATGTTGTCTGTCTATCTGTGTTGGCCCTGCGATGAGGTGGCGACTTGTCCAGGGTGTACCCCGCCTTCCGCCTGATTGTAGCTGAGATAGGCTCCAGCGCCCCCCGCGACCCCGAAGGGAATAAGCGGTAGAACATGGATGGATGGATGGAGTATATAACTGTAATTTTATTTTTTATTTTTACAGTAATTTTTGACAGTGAAGGTCATGGGTGTCAAACTCTGGCCCGTGGGCCAAATTTGGCCCAACGTGTAATTTGACTTGGCCCTTGAGGCAATATCAAATTAACATTAAAGCTGGACCTTCGATTATACATTGCGGCAGTGCCGCTACTTCTAATACTTGCCAACCCTCCCGGGAGTGACTCCAGCACTCCTCCCGAATTTTTTTTTTTTTTCCAGCTAGTCAAACGAGTGCCAGCCCAGTTTCATGTCAGTGCAGTTTCTGCACCCACACACAATTGAATGCCATGCATACTTCATCAACAGCGATACAGGTTACACTGACGGTAGCCAAATAAAAAACTTTAACACTTTTAGAAATATACGCCACACTGTGAATCCACACCAAACAAGAATGACAAACACATTTCGGGAGAACATCCGCAACGTAACACAACATAAACACAACACAACAAATACCCAGAACCCTTTGTAGCACTAAATCTTCCGAGACGCTACAAGGTGTGTGTGTGTGGGGGGGGGAGGTTTGGTGGTAGCGGGGGTGTATTTTGTAGCGTCCCGAAAGAGTTAGTGCTGCAAAAGATTCTGGGTATTTGTTCTTTTGTGTTTATGTTGTGTTACGGTGCGGATGTTCTCCCGAAAAGTGTTTTTCATTTTTGTTTGGTGTGGGTTCACAGTGTGGCGTATATTTCTAACAGTGTTAAAGTTTTTTATACTGGCACCCTCAGTGTAACCTGTATCGCTGTTGATGAAGTATGCGTTGCATTCATTTGTGTATGCGTGCTGTAGCTGCACATATCTTGTGACTGGGTCTGAATGATGTTAGAATTGGGTGTACGAGATATGACTGTTGAACATCTTGTTCGATAATGAAAGTTGCCTCAGCTCAAAGCCTGAGCCCCGACATTAAAGAACTAGCATCTAAAAAAAGATGCCAGGTATCTGGCTTGGGCACATCAAATTAGATCAGTGTGTTGCAAACTGAGCAGTTTAAAGTCCTGAATGGTTGTTTTATTCATTGTTATTTTATTTTCAAATTTATTAGCCTGTGGATAAAGTTAATGTTGATATTTACCTCAGAAGGCTGCAAATAGAAAAGAGGCATTCAATTTGTATTTAAATTATATTTGATATGCAATTGATATTTTTTAATTATTATTATTATTATTTGAAACTCCATTTTGCATGTCACTATAAAGTTATATAAGCCTTGCTTGTTCAATATTCAATGCAAAACGTGGTACGATGCACACTCAAGGACCCTGCCGAGAGTATAGAGCTGGTCTACCGTTCCACGACCAGGACGAAAACCACACTGTTCGTCCTGGATCCGAGGTTCCTCCTCTCCAGTACACATGAATAGACCTTACCGGGAAGGCTGAGGAGTGCGATCTACGATAGTTGGAACACACCCTCCGGTTCCCCTTCTTAAAGAGAGGAACCACCACCCCGGTCTGCCAATCCGGAGGTACCGCCCCTGATGTCCATGCGATGTTGCAGAGCCTGATTGTAGCTGAGATAGGCTCCAGCGCCCCCCGCGACCCCGAAGGGAATAAGCGGTAGAAAATGGATGGATGGATGGAGTATATAACTGTAATTTTATTTTTTATTTTTACAGTAATTTTTTACAGTGAAGGTCATGGGTGTCAAACTCTGGCCCGTGGGCCAAATTTGGCCCAACGTGTAATTTGACTTGGCCCTTGTGGCAATATCAAATTAACAAGCTGGACCGTCGATTATACATTGCGGCAGTGCCGCGGTAACACCGCATTCACCGCTACTTCTAATACTTGCCAACCCTCCCGGGAGTGACTCCAGCACTCCTCCCGATTTTTTTTTTTTTTTTTTTCAGCTAGTCAAACAAGTGCCGGCCCAGTTTCATGTCAGTGCAGCTTCTGCACCCACACACATTTGAATGCAACGCATACTTCATCAACAGCGATACAGGTTACACTGACGGTAGCCAAAAAAAAAACTTTAACACTTTTTGAAATATACGCCACACTGTGAATCCACACCAAACAAGAATGACAAACACATTTCGGGAGAACATCCGCACCGTAACACAACATAAACACAACAGAACAAATACCCGGAACCCTTTGTAGCACTAAATCTTCCGGGACGCTACAAGGTGTGTGTGTGTGTGTGTGTGTGGGGGGGAGGTTTGGTGGTAGCGGGGGTGTATTTTGTAGCGTCCCGAAAGAGTTAGTGCTGCAAAAGATTCTGGGTATTTGTTCTTTTGTGTTTATGTTATGTTACGGTGCGGATGTTCTCCCGAAAAGTGTTTTTTATTTTTGTTTGGTGTGGGTTCACAGTGTGGCGTATATTTCTAACAGTGTTAAAGTTTTTTATACTGGCACCCTCAGTGTAACCTGTATCGCTGTTGATGAAGTATGCGTTGCATTCATTTGTGTATGCGTGCTGAAGCTGCACATATCTTGTGACTGGGTGTGAATGATGTTAGAATTGGGTGTACGAGATATGACTGTTGAACACCTTCGTTCGATAATGAAAGTTGCCTCAGCTCAAAGCCTGAGCCCCGACATTAAAGAACTAGCATCTAAAAAAAGATGCCAGGTATCTGGCTTGGGCACATCAAATTAGATCAGTGTGTTGCAAACTGAGCAGTTTAAAGTCCTGAATGGTTGTTTTATTCATTGTTATTTTATTTTCAAATTTATTAGCCTGTGGAAAAAGTTAATGTTGATATTTACCTCAGAAGGCTGCAAATAGAAAATAGGCATTCAATTTTTATTTAAATTGTATTTGATATGCAATTGATATTTTTTAATGATTATTATTATTATTTGAAACTCCATTTTGCATGTCACTATAAAGTTATATAAGCCTTGCTTGTTCAATATTCAATGCAAAACTTGTTTGGGTCCCTATTAAAAGGTTAATTTGTTCAACCTTGGCCCGCGGCTTTGTTCAGTTTTAAACTTTGGCCCACTCTGTATTTGAGTTTGACACCCCTGGTGAAGGTGAAGCTCTGTCATCCTGGAGGCCACGGGGAAGACCCAGGACACATTGGGAACACTATGTCTCCCGGCTGGCCTGGGAACGCCTCGGGATCCCCTGAGAAAAGGTCCTAGGTGAGGGATCAGACAAAGAGCAGCTCAAAGACCTTTATGAAAAGTACAAATCGAGGACCTAGATTTTTTCTCGCCCAGGCGCAGGTCACCGTGGCTCCCCTGTGGAGCCAGGCGCAGAGGTGGGGCACGATGGCGAGCGACTGGTGGCCGGGCCTGTCTCCATGGGGCCCTGCCTCGAAGAGGCAACGTGGGTCAACCCTCCAATGGGCTCACCACTCATGGGCCCATTGAGGTCATAGAGGTCGGATGCAGTGTGAACTGGGTGGCAGCCGAAGGCAGGGCACTTGGCGGTCCGATTATCGGCTACATAAGCTCGCTCTTGGGACGTGGAACGTCACCTCGCTGGGAGGGAAAGAGCCTGAGCTGGTGCGCGAGGTGAAGAAGTTCCGGCTAGATATAGTTGGACTCACTTCGACGCACAGCAAGGGCTCTGGAACCTGTTCTCTCAAGAGGGGCTGGACTCTCTTCCACTCTGGCGTTGCAAGCAATGAGAGGCTGGGGTGGCAATTGTTGTTGCTCAAAGCCTGCACGTTGGACTTTAACCCAGTAGACGAGATGGTAGCTTCCCTCCGCCTTCCGGTTGGGTGACGGGTCCTGACTGTTGTTTGTGTTTACGCACCAAACAGCAGCTCAGAGTACCCACTCTTTTTGGATTCCCTTGAGGGAGTACTGGAGAGTGCTCCCTCGGGTGATTCCCTTGTTCTGTTGGGGGACTTCAATGCTCATGTTGGCAAGGAGAGTGAAACCTGGAGAGTCGTGATTGGGAAAAATAGCCACCCGGATCTGAACCCAAGTGGTGCTTTGTTATTGGACTTTTGTGCTCGTCACGGATTGTCCATAACAAACACAATGTTCAAACATAAGGAAGAACTTTGAACATGTCACGAGGGAGGTGCTGGACATTGAGTCTGAGTGGACCATGTTCCGTGCCTCTCTTGTCGAGCCTGCTGATTGGAGCTGTGGCCGCAAGGTGTTTGGTGCCTGTCGTGGCGGTAATCCTAGAACTCGCTGGTGGCCACCAGCAGTGAGGGATGCCGTCAAGCTGAAGAAAGAGCCTATCGGGTCCTTTTGGCTCATGGGACTCCAGAGGCAGCGGGCATACCGACAGGCCAAGCAGTGCCTGGGGAGTCTGTGGTGGACTCTCCTATTTCTGGGGCTTAGGTTGCCTAGGTAGTTAAAAAGCTCCTCTGTGGCAAGGCCCCGGTGGTGGATGAGTTCCTTAAGGCTCTGGATACTGTGGGGCTGTCTTGGTTGACAAGACTCTGCAACATCGCGTGAACATTGGGGGCGGTACCTCTGGATTGGCAGACCGGGGTGGTGGTTCCTCTCTTTAAGAAGGGGAACCGGAGGGTGTGTTCCAACTATCGTGAAACACACTCCTCAGCCTTCCCGGTAAGGTCTATTCATGTGTACTGGAGAGGAGGAAACTCGGATCCAGGACGAACAGTGTGGTTTTCGTCCTGGTCGTGGAACGGTAGACCAGGTCTATACTCTCGGCAGGGTCCTTGAGTGTGAAGCGACTGGGATGAGAATCAGCACCTCCAAGTCCAAGTCCACGCAGGAAAGGGTCGAGTGCCATCTCCAGGTTGGGGAGGAGATCTTGCCCCAAGTGGAGGAGTTCAAGTACCTAGGAGTCTTGTTCACGAGTGAGGATAGAGTGGATCGAGAGATCCACAGGCGGATTGGTGCGGCGTCTTCAGTATTGAGGACGCTATATCGATCCGTTGTGGTGAAGAAGGAGCTGAGCCAGAAGGAAAAGCTCTCAATTTACCGTCGATCTACGTTCCCAGCTTTGGGTTATGACCGAAAGGACAAGCGGCCGAAATGCGTTTCCTCTGCCGGGTGGTGAGTCTCTCCCTTAGAGACAGGGTGAGAAGCTCTGTCATCCGGGAGGTACTCAAAGTAAACCCGCTGCTCCTCCACATTGAGAGGAGCCATGAGGTGGTTCGGGCATCTGCTCAGGATGCCACCCGAACGCCTCTAGGGAGGTGTGGCAGGAGGCCACGGGGAAGACCTAGGACACATTGGAAAGACTATGTCCCCGGCTGGCCTGGGAACGCCTCGGAATACCCCGAGAAGAGCTGGACGAAGTGGCTGGGGAGAGGGAAGTCTGGGATTTTCTGCTCAGGCTGCTGCCCCCGCAACCCGACCTCGGATAAGCGGAAGAAAATGGATGGATTTAGAATGACAGTTATACTGTCAGATTGAGTACAAAAACTAACTAAACCTTACACAATATAATGTTTCTAGTAAAACTCACAAAGATACATATCTCCAGGCATTATTAGCCATTTTGCATGTGTGGTTTAGGAGTTATATTTAAATAAATAACTGTCAGATTGAGTGTGACAGTAAACTGTCATAGTGAGTAAAACCCTTATTTTGTATTTGCAAACCTTACAAAAACAACTAAATCTAGTTAAACTCACACAGATACAACATTACAGGCATTTTTAGACAGAATGCATGTTTGGTTTTAGAGTTATGTTTATATAACTTTCATATTTAGAAAGTTATACTGTCATATTGAATAAAAAAAACAACTAACTTGTGTCTTTGCAAACCTTACAAAATACCATTTTTCTAGTAAAACTAACTAAGATACATGCTCCAGGCATTATTAGCCATTTTGCATGTGTTGTTTGAGTTATGTTTAAATAACTGTCATATTGAGTGTGACAGTATACTGTCATAAAACCCAATTTTTGTATTTGCAACCCTGATTCTAGTAAAACTCACATATATACAATATTACAGGCAGTTTTGGACATAATGCAAGTTTGGTTTTGGAGTTATGTTTATATAACTTTCATACATAGTATGACAGCTAAACTGTTATGTTGAGTAAAATAACTAACTTGTGTTTGTCATAAAACCCAATTTTTGTATTAGCAAACCATACAACTGATTCAAATAAAACTCACATGGATTCAATATTACAGGCATTTTCAGACATTTTGCATGTTTGGTTTAGGAATTATGTTGTAATACATTTGTATTGCTTTTTTCACATTATCTCAGGATTTTTAGAACATTACTGTCATATTGAGTAAAAAAATAATTTTTGTGTTTGCAAGCCTTAAAAAAAGCATATGTTTCCAGTAAAACTCCCAAAGATGCATTATTTCAGGCATTATTAGCCATTTTTCAGGTGTGGTTTAGGAGTTATGTTTGAATAACTGTCATATTGAGTGTGGCGTTATACTGTCATATTGAGTTAAAAAAAACTAACTTGTGTCTTTGCAAACCTTACAAAAGAAAACGTTTCTAGCAACACTCACAAAGATAATTTTTTTCACGCTATTAGACATGTTTCATGTGTATTTAGGAGTTATAATTAAATAACTTTCATATTGAGTGTTAAAGTTATAATGTCATTATGTGTAAAACCTAATTTTTGTATTTGCATACCTTACAAAAACAATTGATTCTAGTAAAACTTACATATATTCAATATTACAGGCATTTTTAGACAATTTACATGTTTGGTTTAAAAGTTGTGTTTGAATACATTTTTATTGCTTTTTTCGCATTATCTCAGGATTCTAAGATCATTACTTTCATATTGAGTAAAACACTACTTTTTGTTTTTGCAAACCTTACAAACTCACATAAATACATTATTACAGACATTTGTAGACATGACACATGTTTGGTTTTGGAGTTATGTTTATATAACTTTTATATTTAGTATGACTGTTATACTGTCATAGTAAATAAATAAAAAACTAGCTTGTGTCTTTGCAAACTTTACAAAAGATCATTTTTCTAGTAAAACTAACAAAGATACATGTCTCCAGGCATTATTACCCATTTTGCATGGGTTGTTTAGGAATTATGTTTAAAGACATTTTTATTGCTTTTTTCGCATTATCTCAGGATTCTAAGATCATTACTTTCATATTGAGTAAAAAACTACTCTTTGTTTTTGCAAACCTTACAAACTCACATAAATACATTATTACAGGCATTTTTAGACATGACACATGTTTGGTTTTGGAGTTATGTTTATATAACTTTTATATTTAATATGACTGTTATACTGTCATATTGAATTAAAAAAAACTAGCTTGTGTCTTTGCAAACTTTACAAAATATCATTTTCCTAGTAAAATTAACAAAGATACATGTCTCCAGGCATTATTAGCCATTTTGCAGGGGTTGTTTAGGAATTATGTTTAAATACATTTGTATTGCTTTTTTCGCATTATCTCAGGATTCTAAAATCCCTACTTTCATATTGAGGAAAAAACTACTTTTTGTTTTTGCAAACCTTACAAACTCACATAAATACATTATTATAGGCAATTTTAGACATGACACACGTTTGGTTCTGGAGTTATGTTTATATAACTTTCATATTTAGTATGACTGTTATACTGTCATATTGAATTAAAAAAAACTAGTTTGTGTCTTTGCAAACTTTACAAAAGATCATTTTTCTAGTAAAACTAACGAAGATACATGTCTCCAGGCATTATTACCCATTTTGCATGGGTTGTTTAGGAATTATGTTTAAATACATTTTTATTGCTTTTTTCGCATTATCTCAGGATTCTAAGATCATTACTTTCATATTGAGTAAAAAACTACTTTTTGTTTTTGCAAACCTTACAAACTCACATAAATACATTATTACAGACATTTTTAGACATGACACATGTTTGGTTTTGGAGTTATGTTTATATAACTTTTATATTTAGTATGACTGTTATACAGTCATATTGAATAAAAAAAAACTAGCTTGTGTCTTTGCAAACTTTACAAAAGATCATTTTTCTAGTAAAACTAACAAAGATACATGTCTCCAGGCATTATTACCCATTTTGCATGTTTTTTTTAGGAATTATGTTTGAATACATCTTTATTGCTTTTTTCGCATTATCTCAGGATTCTAAAATCCTTACTTTCATATTGAGGAAAAAACTACTTTTTGTTTTGCAAACCTTACAAACTCACATAAATACATTATTACAGGCATTTTTAGACATAACACATGTTTGGTTTTGGAGTTATGTTTTGATAACTTTCATATTTAGTAGGACTGTTATACTGTTATATTTAATTTTAAAAAACTAGCTTGTGTCTTTGCAAACTTTACAAAACATCATTTTTCTAGTAAAACTAACAAAGATACATGTGTCCAGGCATTATTACCCATTTTGCATGGGTTGTTTAGGAATTATGTTTAAATACATTTTTATTGCTTTTTTCGAATTATCTCAGGATTCTAAGATCATTACTTTCATATTGAGTAAAAAACTACTTTTTGTTTTTGCAAACCTTACAAACTCACATAAATACATTATTACAGGCATTTTTAGACATGACACATGTTTGGTTTTGGAGTTATGTTTATATAACTTTTATATGTAATATGACTGTTATACTGTCATATTGAATAAAAAAAACTAGCTTGTGTCTTTGCAAACATTACAAAAGATCATTTTTCTAGTAAAACTAACAAAGATACATGTCTCCAGGCATTATTACCCATTTTGCATGGGTTGTTTTGGAATTATGTTTAAAGACATTTTTATTGCTTTTTTCGCATTATCTCAGGATTCTAAGATCATTACTTTCATATTGAGTAAAAAACTACTTTTTGTTTTTGCAAACCTTACAAACTCACATATGTACATTATTACAGGCATTTTTACACATGACACATGTTTGGTTTTGGAGTTATGTTTTATATAACTTTTATATTTAGTATGACTGTTATACTGTCATATTGAATAAAAAAGACTAGCTTGTGTCTTTGCAAACTTTACAAAATATCATTTTTCTAGTAAAACTAACAAAGATACATGTCTCCAGGCATTATTACACATTTTGCATGGGTTGTTTAGGAATTATGTTTAAAGACATTTTTATTGCTTTATTCGCATTATCTCAGGATTTTAAGATCATTACTTTCATATTGAGTAAAAAACTACTTTTTGTTTTTGCAAACCTTACAAACTCACATTAATACATTATTACAGGCATTTTTAGACATGACACATGTTTGGTTTTGGAGTTATGTTCATATAACTTCCATATTTAGTATGACTGTTATACTGTCATATTGAATTAAAAAAAACTAGTTTGTGTCTTTGCAAACTTTACAAAAGATAATTTTTCTAGTAAAACAAACAAAGATACATGTCTCCAGGCATTATTACCCATTTTGCATGGGTTGTTTAGGAATTATGTTTAAATACATTTTTATTGCTTTTTTCGCATTATCTCAGGATTCTAAGATCATGACTTTCATATTGAGTAAAAAACTACTTTTTGTTTTTGCAAACCTTACAAACTCACATAAATACATTATTACAGGCATTTTTAGACATAACACATGTTTGGTTTTGGAGTTATGTTTTGATAACTTTCATATTTAGTAGGACTGTTATACTGTCATATTGAATAAAAAAAACTAGCTTTTGTCTTTGATATCTTTACAAAATATCATTTTTCTAGTAAAACTAACAAAGATACATGTCTCCAGGCATTATTAGCCATTTTGCATGGGTTGTTTAGGAATTATGTTTAAATACATTTGTATTGCTTTTTTCGCATTATCTCAGGATTCTAAGATCATTACTTTCATATTGAGTAAAAAACTACTTTTTTTTTTTTGCAAAGCTTACAAACTCACATTAATACATTATTACAGGCATTTTTAGACATGACACATGTTTGGTTTTGGAGTTATGTTTATATAACTTTCATATTTAATATGACTGTTATACTGTCATATTGAATTAAAAAAAACTGGCTTGTGTCTTTGCAAACTTTACAAAAGATAATTTTTCCAGTAAAACTAACAAAGATACATGTTTCCAGGCATTATTAGCCATTTTGCATATGTTGTTTAGGAGTAATGTTTAAATACAATTTTATTGCTTTTTTTGCATTATCTCAGGATTTTAAGAACATTACAGTCATATTGAGTAAAAAAACTACTTTTTGTGTTTGCAAGATTTAAAAAAGCATGTGTTTCGAGTAAAACGGCCAAGGATGCATTATTTCAGGCATTATTAGCCATTTTCCATGTGTGGTTTGAGTTATGGTTAAATAACTGTCATATACTGTCAGTTATGACATAGTAAGTAAAACCTAATTTATGTATTTGCAAACCTTACAAAATCATTTAAATCTAGTAAAACTCACATGGTTTCATTACAGACATTTTTAGACATTTTGCATGTTTGGTTTAGGAATTATGTTGGAATCATTTTTTTTAATTTGTTCGTATTTTCTCAGAATTTTAGAACATTACTGTCATATTGAGTAAAGAAATAATTTTTGTGTTTGCAAGCCTTAAAAAAGCATATGTTTCGAGTAAAACTTACAAGAATGCATTATTTCAGGCATTGTTAATCATTTTTCATGTGTAGTTTAAGAGTTATGTTTAAATAACTGTCATATTGAGTGTGGCAGTTATACTGTCATATTGAGTAAAAAAAACTAACCTGTCTTTGCAAACCTTACAAAAGAAAATGTTTCCAGTAATACTCACAAAGATAAATTTTTTCACGCATTATTAGACATGCTTCATGTGTGGTTAGGAGTTATAAATAAATAATTGTCATATTGAGTGTTACAGTTTTAATGTCATTATGTGTAAAACCTAATTTTTGTATTTGCAAACCTTACAAAAACAATTGATTCTAGTAAAACGTATATAGATTCAATATTACAGGATTTTTTAGACATTTTACATGTTTGGTTTAAAATTTGTGTTTGAATACATTTGTATTGCTTTTTTCGCATTATCTCAGGATTCTAAGAACATTACTTTCATATTGAGTAAAAAACTACTTTTTGTTTTTGCAAACCTTACAAACTCACATAAATACATTATTACAGGCATTTTTAGACATGACACATGTTTGGTTTTGGAGTTATGTTTATATAACTTTCATATTTAGTATGACTGTTATACTGTCATATTGAATAAAAAAAACTAGCTTGTGTCTTTGATATCTTTACAAAAGATCATTTTTTAAAACTAACAACGTTACATGTCTCCCTAGGCATTATTAGCCATTTTGCATGTGTTGTTTAGGAGTTAGGTTTAAATACATTTTTATTGCTTTTTTCCCATTATCTCAGGGTTCTAAGAACATTACAGTCAAGTAAAAAACTACTTTTTGTGTTTGCAAAATATAAAACTCAGTAAAACTCCCAATGATTCATTATTTCAGGCATTATTAGCCATTTTTTTGTGTGGTTTATGAGTTATGTTTAAATAACTGTCATATTGAGTGTGATTTTGTCATTGTGAGTAACACCTAATTTTTGTATTTGCAAACCTTACAAAAACAACCGATTCTAGGAAAAGTCACATTGATACAATATTACAGGCATGTTTAGACATATTGCATGTTTGGTTTTGGAGTTATATTTATATAACCTGCTTTCTGAGCCGCCACCTTTGTGGTTTGCGTGTCCCACTGATCCAGGACAAACAGGTCCTAGGTGAGGGATCAGACAAAGAGCAGCTCAAAGACCTTTATTAAAAGTACAATTGAGGACCTAGATTTTTTCTCGCCCGGACGCAGGTCACCGTGGCTCCCCTGTGGAGCCAGGCCCAGAGGTGTGGCACGATGGCGATTGACGGGCCAGTCCCCATGGGGCCCAGCCGTGCTCAGCTCGAAGAGGCAACGTGGATCCCCCCTCCAGGGCTCACCACTCATGGGCTGGGTCATAGAGGGTGCAGTGTGAGCTGGGCGGCAGCCGAAGGCAGGGCACTTGGTGGTCCGATTATCGGCTACATAAGCTCGCTCTTGGGACATGGAACGTCACCTCGCTGGGAGGGAAGGAGCCTGAGCTGGTGCATGAGGTGGAGACGTTCCCGGCTAGATATAGTTGGACTCACAGCAAGGGCTCTGGAACCTGTTCTCTCAGAGGGGCTGGACTGAGCTGAACTTTCATTACTTGCAACGCCAGAGTGGAAGAGATTCCACACTGGCGTTGCATCTAATGAGAGGCTGGGGTGGCAATTCTTGTTGCCCCCCGGCTCAAAGCCTGCACGTTGGACTTTAAACCCAATAGACGAGATGGTAGCTTCCTTCAGCCTTCGGGTTGGGTGACGGGTCCTGACTGTTGTTTGTGTTTACACACCAAACAGCAGCTCAGAGTACCAACTCTTTTTGGATTCCCTTGAGGGAGGACTGGAGAGTGCTCCCTCGGGTGATTCCCTTGTTCTGCTGGTGGACTTCAACGCTATGTTGGCAACGACAGTGAAACCTGGAGAGTCGTGATTGGGAAAAATGGCCACCCGGATCTGAACCCAAGTGGTGCTTTGTTATTGGACTTTTGTGCTTGTCACGGATTGTCCATAACAAACACAATGTTCAAACATAAGGGTGTCCATATGTGCACTTGGCACAAGGACACCCTCGGCCGCATGATTGACTTTGTAGTTGTGTCATGGGATTTGCGGCCTCATGTTTTGGACACTCGGTGAAGAGAGGGGCAGAGCTTTCCACCAACCACCACCTGGTGGTGAGCTGGCTCCGATGTTAGGGGAGGATGCCGGTCAGACCTGGCAGGCCCAAACGCATTGTATGGGTCTGCTGGGAACACCTAGCAGAGTCTCCTGAAGAACTTTGAACATGTCCGGAAGAACTTTGAACATGTCACGAGGGAGGTGCTGGACATTGAGTCTGAGTGGACCATGTTCCGTTCCTCTCTTGTTGAGCCAGCTGATTGAAGCTGTGGCCGCAAGGTGTTTGGTGCCTGTCGTGGCGGTAATCCACCAGCAGTGAGGGATGCTGTCAAGCTGAAGAAAGAGCCACCGGGTCCTTTTGGCTCATGGGACTCCAGAGGCAGTGGGCATACCGACAGGCCAAGCGAGACCTCCTCAGTCCCACCAACACGTCGTCCTATGAGGAAACAGTGCCTGGGAAGTCTGTGGTGGGCTCTCCTATTTCTGGGGCTGAGGTTGCCAAGGTAGTTAAAAAGCTCCTCGGTGGCAAGGCCCCGGGGATATGAGCTCCGTCCGGAGTTCCTTAAGGCTCTGGATGCTGTGGGGCAGTCTTGGTTGACAAGACTCTGCAAGATTGCGTCTACATCGGGGGCGGTACCTCTGGATTGGCAGACCGGGGTGGTGGTACCTCTCTTTAAGAAGGGGAACCGGAGGGTGTGTTCCAACTATCGTAGATCACACTCCTCAGCCTTCCCGGTAAGGTCTATTCATGTGTAATGGAGAGGAGGAACCTCGGATCCAGGACGAACAGTGTGGTTTTCGTCCTGGTCGTGGAACGGTAGACCAGCTCTATACTCTCGGCAGGGTCCTTGAGTGTGCATGGGAGTTTGCCCAACCAGTCTACATAAGTTTTGTGGACTTGGAGAAGACATTCGACCTTGGCCCCCGGTAAATCCTGTGGGGAGTGCTCAGAGAGTATGGAGTATCGGCATGTCTGATTGTGGTGGGTGTCTCCCTGTATGATCAGTGTCAGAGCTTGGTCCGCATTGCCGGCAGTATGTCGGACCCCTTTCCAGTGAGGGTTGGACTCCGCTAAGGCTGCCCTTTGTCACCGATTCTGTTCATAACTTTAATGGACAGAATATCTAGGCGCAGTCATGGCTTTGAGGATCCCCTCAACGCCATGACTGCGCCTGGTTTGGTGGCTGCAGGATTAGGTCTCTGCTTTTTGCAGATGATGTGGTCCTGATGGCTTCAACTGGCCAAGATCTTCAGCTTTCATTGGATCGGTTCGCAGTGAAGCGACTGGGATGAGAATCAGCACCTCCAAGTCAGAGTCCATGGTTCTCGCCCGGGAAAGGGTGGAGTGCCATCTCGAGGTTTGGAAAGAGATCTTTCCCCAAGTGAAGGAGTTCAAGTACTTAGGAGTCTTGTTCACGAGTGAGGATAGAGTGGATTGTGAGATCTACAGGCGGATCGGTGCGGCGTCTTCAGTAATGAGGACGCTATATCGATCCGTTGTGGTGAAGAAGGAGCTGAGCCAGAAGGAAAAGCTTTCAATTTACCGGTCGATCAACGTTCCCATCCTCACCTATGGTCATGAGCTTTGGGTTATGACCGAAAGGACAAGGTCACGGGTACAAGCGGCCGAAATGAGTTTCATCCGCCGGGTGGTGGGTCTCTCCCTTAGAGATAGGGTGAGAAGCTCTGTCATCTGGGAGGAACTCAGTGTAAAGCCGCTGCTCCTCCACATTGAGAGGAGCCAGATGAGGTGGTTCGGGCATCTGCTCAGGATGCCACCCGAACGCCTCCCTAGGTCCGAACGGCAGGAGGCCATGGGGAAGACCTAGGATACATTGGAAAGACTATGGCCTGGGAACGCCTCGGGATCCCCCGAGAAGAGCTGGACGAAGTGGCTGGGGAGAGGGAAGTCTGGGCTCTCTGCTTAGGCTGCTGCCCCCGCAACCCGACCTCGGATAAGCGGAAGAAAATGGATGGATTTAGTATGACAGTTATACTGTCATATTGAGTGTGACAGTATACTGTCATAAAACCCAATTTTTGTATTTGCAAACCTGATTCTAGTAAAACTCACATCTATACAATATTACAGGCAATTTTGGACATAATGCGCGTTTGGTTTTGGAGTTATGTTTATATAACTTTAATATATAGTATGACATCTATACTGTTATAATGAGTAAAAAAACTAACTTGTGTCTGTCATAAAACTCAATTTTTGTATTTGCAAACCTTACAAAAACAAATGATTCTAGTAAAACTCACATGGATTCAATATTACAGGCATTTTTAGACATTTTGCATGTTTGGTTTAGGAATTATGTTGGAATACATTTGTATTGCTTTTTTCACATTATCTCAGCATTTAACAACTTACTGTCATATTGAGTAAAAAAAACTTTTTGTGTTTGCAAGCCTTAAAAAAACAACCGATTCTAGTAAAACTCACATTGATACAATATTACAGGCATGTTTAGACATCTTGCATGTTTGGTTTTGGAGTTATGTTTATATAACCTGCTTTCTGAGCCGCCACCTTTGTGGTTTGCGTGTCCCACTGATCCTAGGAGCTATGTTGTCCGGGGGCTTCTATGCCCCCTGGTAGGGTCCCCCAAGACAAACAGGTCCTAGGTGAGGAATCAGACAAAGAGCAGCTCAAAGACCTTTATGAAAAGTACAAATCGAGGACCTAGATATTTTCTCGCCCGGACGCGGGTCACCGTGGCTCCCCTGTGGAGCCAGGCCCAGAGGTGGGGCACGATGGCGAGCGACTGGTGCCCATGGGGCCCAGCTCGAAGAGGCAACGTGGGTCCCCCCTGCAATAGGCTCACCACTCATGGGCTGGGTCATAGAGGTCGGGTGCAGTGTTAGCTGGGCGGAAGCCGAAGGCAGGGCACTTGGCGGTCCGATTATCGGCTACATAAGCTCGCTCTTGGGACGTGGAACGTCACCTCGCGAGGTGGAGAAGTTCCCGGCTAGATAAAGCTGGACTCACTTCGACGCACAGCAAGGACTCTGGAACCTGTTATCTCAAGAGGGGTTGGACTCTCTTCCACTCTGGCGTTGCAAGTAATGAGAGGCTGGGTTGGCAATTCTTGTTTCCCCCCGGCTCAAAGCCTGCACGTTGGACTTAACCCAGAAGACGAGATGGTAGCTTCCCTCCGCTTTCGGGTTGGGTGACGGGTCCTGAATGTTGTTGGTGTTTACGCACCAAACAGCAGCTCAGAGTACCCACTCTTTTTGGATTCCCTTGAGAGTGCTCCCTCGGGTGATTCCCTTGATCTGCTGGGGGTCTTCAACGCTCATGTTGGCAACGACTTTGAAACCTGGAGAGTCGTGATTGGGAAAAATGGCCACCCGGATCTGAACCCAAGTGGTGCTTTGTTATTGGACTTTTGTGCTCGTCACGGATTGTCCATAACAAACACAATGTTCAAACATAAGGGTGTCCATATGTGCACTTGGCACCAGGACACCCTCGGCCGCAGTTCCATGATTGACTTTGTAGTTGTGTCATGAGATTTGCGGACACTCGGGTGAAGAGAGGGGCGAGCTTTCTACCGATCACCACCTGGTGAGCTGGCTCCGATGGTGGGGTAGGATCCCGGACAGACCTGGCAGGCCCAAACGCATTGTGAGAGTCTTTTGGGAATGCCTAGCAGAGTCTCCTGTCAGAGAGAGTTTCTTTTTCCACCTCCGGAGGAACTTTGAACATGTCACAAAGGAGGTGCTGGACATTGAGTCTGAATGGATCATGTTCCGTGCCTCTCTTTTCAAGCCAGCTGATTGGAGCTGTGGCCGCAAGGTGTTTGGTGCCTGTCGTGGCGGTAATCCTAGAACCCGCTGGTGAACACCAGCAGTGCGGGATGCAGTCAAGCTGAAGAAAGAGCTTATCTGGTCCTTTTGGCTCATGGGACTCCAGAGGCAGCGGGCATACCGACAGGCCAAGCAGTGCCTGGGGAATCTGTGTTGGGCTCTCCTATTTCTGGGGCTGAGGTTGCCAAGGTAGTTAAAAAGCTCCTCGGTGGCAAGGCCCCGGGGGTGGATGAGCTCCATCCGGAGTTCCTTAAGGCTCTGGATGCTGTGGGGCTGTTTTAGTTGACAAGACTCTGCAACATCGCGTGGACATCAGGGGCGGTACCTCTGGATTGGCAGACCGGGGTGGTGGTTCCTCTCTTTAAGAAGGGGAACCGGAGGGTGTGTTCCAACTATCGTAGATCACACTCCTCAGCCTTCCCGGTAAGGTCTATTCATGTGTACTGGAGAGGAGGAACCTCGGATCCAGGACGAACAGTGTGGTTTTCGTCCTGGTCGTGGAACGGTAGACCAGCTCTATACTCTCGGCAGGGTCCTTGAGTGTGCAATGGGAGGTTGTCCAACCGGTTTACATGTGCTTTTTGGACTTGGAGAAGACATTCGACCGTGGCCACCCCGGAAAGTCCTTTGGGGAGTGCTCAGAGAGTATGGGGTATCGGCATGTCTGATTGTGGCGGGTCGCTCCCTGTATGATCAGTGTCAGAGCTTGGTCCGCATTGCCATCAGTAAGTCGGACCCCTTTCCAGGGAGGGTTGGACCGGAGTCCAACCCTCGTGTTGGCTGCCCTTTGTCACCAAATGTGTTCATAAATTTTATGGACAGAATTTCTAGGCGCAGTCATGGCGTTGAGGGGATCCGGTTTGGAGGCTGCAGGATTAGGTCTCTCCTTTTTGCAGATGATGTGGTCCTTTTGGCTTTAACTGGCCAGGATCTTCAGCTCTCATTGGATTGGTTCGCAGCCGAGTGTGAAGCGACTGGGATGAGAATCAGCACCTCCAAGTCCGAGGTTCTCGCCCGGGAAAGGGTGGAGTGCCATCTCGAGGTTGGGCAGGAGATCTTGCCCCAAGTGGATGAGTTCAAGTACCTGGAGTCTTGTTCATGAGTGAGGGAAGAGTGGATCATGAGATGCACAGGCTGATCGGTGCGGCGTCTGCAGTAATTAGGACGCTATATCGATTTGTTGTGGTAAGAAGGAGCTGCGCCAGAAGGAAAAGCTCTCAATTTACCGGTCAAATATACGCTTCACAGCATAATACTGTCATCTGTTTAGCGGCATTACACTGTTATTTTAGTGTATCTACTGTAATATCCATTAACAGTTAATTACAGTAAAATAATTGTAAGCACTTTAGACTGAGCTTTACAGTATAATGCCACTAGAAGTTAATGAGTTGAACTTTTAATTTTTCAAAATCAAAATCCCTGCAATCTGCTGGCATAAAAATGACTGGAGAAATGGCCTTGCAAGATTATTTTTTTATTAACTAATTATTTTAAAGTGCATCAAATACATTCAAAGTACATTTAGTGCATTCTTCTTATTTTCAGTAAAGCATTTTAACATTTATAACATGTCCACTTAATTTCTAACTGGAGACAAAACACTGAACACGAGTCCAGTGTTTAGTTGTCGGCTACATAAAGCCCCACTCAAAGTCTGTGAGATGTTTTATAAGGGTGGCTACGTGAGGATTTACAGTTGCTGCCTTTTTCTGGACCAGCTTCCTGGTCTTCTTGGACACCACCTTTCCCTGGCTAGCCTTTGTTCCCTTCTCAGGGTTAACGCCAATGAATCGCCTAAAAAAGAGAGAAAGCATATTAGATATTCTGTTGTGATGGAAGATTACTTGCAGTCGATACAAAACCCCCCTCACATTGTTATTTAGGAATATGCACTGCACAAATATTAATATCAATTTTAGGATATATGTGAGCCTATACCATAACCACAGCTGTAGATGAGTGAATGCTCTAAAACCCATTAAGACAAATCAAGAGAGGAAGACAATGCTAAAGCCTCCCCAATCCCTCTCTCTATTTATGTTTTCTCTCCATCTACGGGACCGTGTATTTACGCTGATGTTTCCTGCTTTCACCCATTTAACATATCGTTACCTGCTCATTACCTATCTTCTCTGCATCCTGGGGTCACACTGGTGCTTCTTGCCTTTACCCATTCAACATATCTTTACCTGCACATTACCTACCTTCTCTGCATAGTGTGGTCATGCTGGTGCTTTCTACCTTTACCCATTCAACATATCTTTACCTGCACATTGCCTACCTTCTCTGTATCCTGGAGTCAAGCTGGTGTTTCCTGCCTTTACTCATTCAACATATCTTTACCTGCACATTACCTACCTTCTCTGTATCCTGGCGTCTAGCTGGTGTTTCCTGCCTTCACCCATTCAACATATCTTTACCTGCACATTACCTAACTTCCCTGCATCCTTGGGTCACACTGGTGCTTCTTTCTTTCACCATACAACATATCTTCACCTGCACATACCTACCTTGTCTGCATGGCCTCGACCACACCTGCGCTTCCTTCTTTCACCCATTCAACATACCTTCACCCGCACATTACCTACCTTCCCTGCATGGTGGGGTCACACTGGTGCTTCCTGCCTTTACCCATTCAACATATCTTCACCCGCACATTACCTACTTGCTCTGCATTCTCGGGTCAAGCTGGTGCTTCCTGCCATCATCCAGTCAACATATCTTTACCTGCAAATTACCTACTTTTTCTGCATCCTGGGGTCAAACAGGTGCTTCCTTCTTTGACCCAGTCAACATATCTTTACCTGCACATTACCTACCTTCTCTGTATCCTAGAGTCAAACTGGTGCTTCGGTCCCTAATAAGAAGGTACACAAAGGAACAGAAGAGTCGTTGATTTAAGGCACACAATTGGGGAAATGACAAGTCAAATTCCTGAACAGAGGTGAGAAATATAAAATAAAATATCCTAACAGTATTTTAACAGTATCAAGAGGATTTACCTTTGAACAAATTCCAATGTCCGAGGACCTTCCTCTTGGTATTCCAAGTTGAACACATAGTAGGTGGCAAGAAGGGCAGCAAGCCCTGAGATTAAGCTAGGTTGGACGCCTTTGCAGATGACATCACCTTCCATGCTGATCATCCAACGTTTTATTGTGACTTTGTCACCAGCAACTGGTACAGTCAAGAAATGCAGTTTATGTTCCTAAACAGTATCCAATATGGGTAGCATTTTAAAAGTATTTGGAATGGCCACCTCACTCGCTCTCTCTTTCCTCTGTTTACATCTAGTCTCCTAAGGCAGTGGTTCTCAAATGGGGGTACGCGTACTCCTGGGGGTACTTGAAGGTATGCCAAGGGGTACGTGAGATTTTTTTTAAATATTCTAAAAATAGCAACAATTCAAAAATCCTTTATAAATATATTTATTGAATAATACTTCGACAAAATATGAATGTAAGTTCATAAACTGAACAACTAATCAAGTAGGCTATTCCATTCATTACCATAAAGCCAGAGTTTCCCCCATGCCATGATGGTTTGACTCTACCTGGCGGTGCCACACGGCACCAACTGTCAATCAACTATCCATGTAGAAAACAATGGAGGCTTGGTTAAAGCGTAGTGGACATGTTCCATAAATATTGATGTTAAAGATTTCTTTTTTTGTGAAGAAATGTTGAGAATGAAGTTCATGAATCCAGATGGATCTCTATTGCAATCCCCAAAGAGGGCACTTTAATTTGATTACTTCTATGTGTAAAAATCTTTATTTATATTTGAATCACTTGTTTATTTTTCAACAAGTTTTTAGTTATTTTTATATCTTTTTTTCCAAATAGTTCAAGAAAGACCACAACAAATGAGCAATATTTTGCACTGTTATACAATTTAATAAATCAGAAACTGATGACATAGTGTTGTATTTTACTTCTTTATCTCTTTTTTTCAACCAAAAATGCTTTGCTCTGATTAGGGGGTACTTGAATTTAAAAAATGTTCACAGGGGTACATCACTGAAAAAAGGTTGAGAACCACTGTCCTAAGGCAGTGGTTCTCAACCTTTTTTCAGTGCTGTGAACATTTTTTTAATGCAAGTAGACCTCCATGTCTTCATAACAGGAATATCCTGAATTCTCAAGTTGCATATCACAATAGTCATCATCAGAGTTAATAACACAAGAGCTGCTTGGATTTGCTGTTGAGCAAGTCAAACTTCGTTCAGTGTAGCCGTAGTGCTTCCTTGACACGTGCGATGTGAAAGTAGACTTAACTGTAAATCTTTTTTCACATTGACTGAAGGGGCACGTAACTGTCCTACCTTCGGTAATATGACTTTTCAAATGCAGGAGAAGGGCCCGTATATCATCGCACTTCGCGCTACATGAGACAATATTACAAGGTAAACCTTCTGCGCTATACATATCAGTCCTACTCTTGCCATATTTATGACGACGGCTGTGAGTTTTGAAGGCTGAGAAGTTGGAAAAAACTCTTGTGCATTTAGGGAAAGCACACTTAAACGATGCATTAGGCATACAACTATGACTTCGCATGTGTCTAACATACGCAAATACATTGCTGCAAGTCGTAGCACATATGTTGCAAGTTATCATCTTTTATGATGACTATGACAAAAAAGAAGAAAACTTAGCTAGCTAGCATGCGGCGGTACATGCGCGTGGTCAACGATAGTGTCTGTGATGCTGACTGTGACGCTATGTCATTTCGGACTTTATAAATATATATATAAAGTAATTCAAACAGAAAATGACACATCAAGGTACAAGTGACTCTTACCTTGTTATCAAAAACACACGATGCAGTAGGATGGATTTAGCAGGGTCGGCCAGGTGAAATGAAGCTCGGTTGGACGAATTGTGGGCGGACCCAAGAAACAAGTCTGAAAAATACTGAATTACACTGTAGGTTTTACAGTAACTTACTGCTGGTCGATATTTTTTGAAAAATGCAACAAAATTTACAGTACTTAACTGCATTTAAGAAGAACATGATAGGTTGATTGGCAACACTAAATTGGCCCTAGTGTGTGAATGTGAGTGTGAATGTTGTCTGTCTATCTGTGTTGGCCCTGCGATGAGGTGGCGACTTGTCCAGGGTGTACCCCGCCTTCCGCCTGATTGTAGCTGAGATAGGCTCCAGCGCCCCCCGCGACCCCGAAGGGAATAAGCGGTAGAACATGGATGGATGGATGGAGTATATAACTGTAATTTTATTTTTTATTTTTACAGTAATTTTTGACAGTGAAGGTCATGGGTGTCAAACTCTGGCCCGTGGGCCAAATTTGGCCCAACGTGTAATTTGACTTGGCCCTTGAGGCAATATCAAATTAACATTAAAGCTGGACCTTCGATTATACATTGCGGCAGTGCCGCTACTTCTAATACTTGCCAACCCTCCCGGGAGTGACTCCAGCACTCCTCCCGAATTTTTTTTTTTTTTCCAGCTAGTCAAACGAGTGCCAGCCCAGTTTCATGTCAGTGCAGTTTCTGCACCCACACACAATTGAATGCCATGCATACTTCATCAACAGCGATACAGGTTACACTGACGGTAGCCAAATAAAAAACTTTAACACTTTTAGAAATATACGCCACACTGTGAATCCACACCAAACAAGAATGACAAACACATTTCGGGAGAACATCCGCAACGTAACACAACATAAACACAACACAACAAATACCCAGAACCCTTTGTAGCACTAAATCTTCCGGGACGCTACAAGGTGTGTGTGTGTGGGGGGGGGAGGTTTGGTGGTAGCGGGGGTGTATTTTGTAGCGTCCCGAAAGAGTTAGTGCTGCAAAAGATTCTGGGTATTTGTTCTTTTGTGTTTATGTTGTGTTACGGTGCGGATGTTCTCCCGAAAAGTGTTTTTCATTTTTGTTTGGTGTGGGTTCACAGTGTGGCGTATATTTCTAACAGTGTTAAAGTTTTTTATACTGGCACCCTCAGTGTAACCTGTATCGCTGTTGATGAAGTATGCGTTGCATTCATTTGTGTATGCGTGCTGTAGCTGCACATATCTTGTGACTGGGTCTGAATGATGTTAGAATTGGGTGTATGAGATATGACTGTTGAACATCTTGTTCGATAATGAAAGTTGCCTCAGCTCAAAGCCTGAGCCCCGACATTAAAGAACTAGCATCTAAAAAAAGATGCCAGGTATCTGGCTTGGGCACATCAAATTAGATCAGTGTGTTGCAAACTGAGCAGTTTAAAGTCCTGAATGGTTGTTTTATTCATTGTTATTTTATTTTCAAATTTATTAGCCTGTGGATAAAGTTAATGTTGATATTTACCTCAGAAGGCTGCAAATAGAAAAGAGGCATTCAATTTGTATTTAAATTATATTTGATATGCAATTGATATTTTTTAATTATTATTATTATTATTTGAAACTCCATTTTGCATGTCACTATAAAGTTATATAAGCCTTGCTTGTTCAATATTCAATGCAAAACGTGGTACGATGCACACTCAAGGACCCTGCCGAGAGTATAGAGCTGGTCTACCGTTCCACGACCAGGACGAAAACCACACTGTTCGTCCTGGATCCGAGGTTCCTCCTCTCCAGTACACATGAATAGACCTTACCGGGAAGGCTGAGGAGTGCGATCTACGATAGTTGGAACACACCCTCCGGTTCCCCTTCTTAAAGAGAGGAACCACCACCCCGGTCTGCCAATCCGGAGGTACCGCCCCTGATGTCCACGCGATGTTGCAGAGCCTGATTGTAGCTGAGATAGGCTCCAGCGCCCCCCGCGACCCCGAAGGGAATAAGCGGTAGAAAATGGATGGATGGATGGAGTATATAACTGTAATTTTTTTTTTTATTTTTACAGTAATTTTTTACAGTGAAGGTCATGGGTGTCAAACTCTGGCCCGTGGGCCAAATTTGGCCCAACGTGTAATTTGACTTGGCCCTTGTGGCAATATCAAATTAACAAGCTGGACCGTCGATTATACATTGCGGCAGTGCCGCGGTAACACCGCATTCACCGCTACTTCTAATACTTGCCAACCCTCCCGGGAGTGACTCCAGCACTCCTCCCGATTTTTTTTTTTTTTTTTTTTTCAGCTAGTCAAACAAGTTTCATGTCAGTGCAGCTTCTGCACCCACACACATTTGAATGCAACGCATACTTCATCAACAGCGATACAGGTTACACTGACGGTAGCCAAAAAAAAAACTTTAACACTTTTTGAAATATACGCCACACTGTGAATCCACACCAAACAAGAATGACAAACACATTTCGGGAGAACATCCGCACCGTAACACAACATAAACACAACAGAACAAATACCCGGAACCCTTTGTAGCACTAAATCTTCCGGGACGCTACAAGGTGTGTGTGTGGGGGGGGGGGTTTGGTGGTAGCGGGGGTGTATTTTGTAGCGTCCCGAAAGAGTTAGTGCTGCAAAAGATTCTGGGTATTTGTTCTTTTGTGTTTATGTTATGTTACGGTGCGGATGTTCTCCCGAAAAGTGTTTTTTATTTTTGTTTGGTGTGGGTTCACAGTGTGGCGTATATTTCTAACAGTGTTAAAGTTTTTTATACTGGCACCCTCAGTGTAACCTGTATCGCTGTTGATGAAGTATGCGTTGCATTCATTTGTGTATGCGTGCTGAAGCTGCACATATCTTGTGACTGGGTGTGAATGATGTTAGAATTGGGTGTACGAGATATGACTGTTGAACACCTTCGTTCGATAATGAAAGTTGCCTCAGCTCAAAGCCTGAGCCCCGACATTAAAGAACTAGCATCTAAAAAAAGATGCCAGGTATCTGGCTTGGGCACATCAAATTAGATCAGTGTGTTGCAAACTGAGCAGTTTAAAGTCCTGAATGGTTGTTTTATTCATTGTTATTTTATTTTCAAATTTATTAGCCTGTGGAAAAAGTTAATGTTGATATTTACCTCAGAAGGCTGCAAATAGAAAATAGGCATTCAATTTTTATTTAAATTGTATTTGATATGCAATTGATATTTTTTAATGATTATTATTATTATTTGAAACTCCATTTTGCATGTCACTATAAAGTTATATAAGCCTTGCTTGTTCAATATTCAATGCAAAACTTGTTTGGGTCCCTATTAAAAGGTTAATTTGTTCAACCTTGGCCCGCGGCTTTGTTCAGTTTTAAACTTTGGCCCACTCTGTATTTGAGTTTGACACCCCTGGTGAAGGTGAAGCTCTGTCATCCTGGAGGCCACGGGGAAGACCAAGGACACATTGGGAACACTATGTCTCCCGGCTGGCCTGGGAACGCCTCGGGATCCCCTGAGAAAAGGTCCTAGGTGAGGGATCAGACAAAGAGCAGCTCAAAGACCTTTATGAAAAGTACAAATCGAGGACCTAGATTTTTTCTCGCCCAGGCGCAGGTCACCGTGGCTCCCCTGTGGAGCCAGGCGCAGAGGTGGGGCACGATGGCGAGCGACTGGTGGCCGGGCCTGTCTCCATGGGGCCCTGCCTCGAAGAGGCAACGTGGGTCAACCCTCCAATGGGCTCACCACTCATGGGCCCATTGAGGTCATAGAGGTCGGATGCAGTGTGAACTGGGTGGAAGCCGAAGGCAGGGCACTTGGCGGTCCGATTATCGGCTACATAAGCTCGCTCTTGGGACGTGGAACGTCACCTCGCTGGGAGGGAAAGAGCCTGAGCTGGTGCGCGAGGTGAAGAAGTTCCGGCTAGATATAGTTGGACTCACTTCGACGCACAGCAAGGGCTCTGGAACCTGTTCTCTCAAGAGGGGCTGGACTCTCTTCCACTCTGGCGTTGCAAGCAATGAGAGGCTGGGGTGGCAATTGTTGTTGCTCAAAGCCTGCACGTTGGACTTTAACCCAGTAGACGAGATGGTAGCTTCCCTCCGCCTTCCGGTTGGGTGACGGGTCCTGACTGTTGTTTGTGTTTACGCACCAAACAGCAGCTCAGAGTACCCACTCTTTTTGGATTCCCTTGAGGGAGTACTGGAGAGTGCTCCCTCGGGTGATTCCCTTGTTCTGTTGGGGGACTTCAATGCTCATGTTGGCAAGGACAGTGAAACCTGGAGAGTCGTGATTGGGAAAAATGGCCACCCGGATCTGAACCCAAGTGGTGCTTTGTTATTGGACTTTTGTGCTCGTCACGGATTGTCCATAACAAACACAATGTTCAAACATAAGGAAGAACTTTGAACATGTCACGAGGGAGGTGCTGGACATTGAGTCTGAGGGGACCATGTTCCGTGCCTCTCTTGTCGAGCCTGCTGATTGGAGCTGTGGCCGCAAGGTGTTTGGTGCCTGTCGTGGCGGTAATCCTAGAACTCGCTGGTGGCCACCAGCAGTGAGGGATGCCGTCAAGCTGAAGAAAGAGCCTATCGGGTCCTTTTGGCTCATGGGACTCCAGAGGCAGCGGGCATACCGACAGGCCAAGCAGTGCCTGGGGAGTCTGTGGTGGACTCTCCTATTTCTGGGGCTTAGGTTGCCTAGGTAGTTAAAAAGCTCCTCTGTGGCAAGGCCCCGGTGGTGGATGAGTTCCTTAAGGCTCTGGATACTGTGGGGCTGTCTTGGTTGACAAGACTCTGCAACATCGCGTGAACATTGGGGGCGGTACCTCTGGATTGGCAGACCGGGGTGGTGGTTCCTCTCTTTAAGAAGGGGAACCGGAGGGTGTGTTCCAACTATCGTGAAACACACTCCTCAGCCTTCCCGGTAAGGTCTATTCATGTGTACTGGAGAGGAGGAAACTCGGATCCAGGACGAACAGTGTGGTTTTCGTCCTGGTCGTGGAACGGTAGACCAGGTCTATACTCTCGGCAGGGTCCTTGAGTGTGAAGCGACTGGGATGAGAATCAGCACCTCCAAGTCCAAGTCCACGCAGGAAAGGGTCGAGTGCCATCTCCAGGTTGGGGAGGAGATCTTGCCCCAAGTGGAGGAGTTCAAGTACCTAGGAGTCTTGTTCACGAGTGAGGATAGAGTGGATCGAGAGATCCACAGGCGGATTGGTGCGGCGTCTTCAGTATTGAGGACGCTATATCGATCCGTTGTGGTGAAGAAGGAGCTGAGCCAGAAGGAAAAGCTCTCAATTTACCGTCGATCTACGTTCCCAGCTTTGGGTTATGACCGAAAGGACAAGCGGCCGAAATGCGTTTCCTCTGCCGGGTGGTGAGTCTCTCCCTTAGAGACAGGGTGAGAAGCTCTGTCATCCGGGAGGTACTCAAAGTAAACCCGCTGCTCCTCCACATTGAGAGGAGCCATGAGGTGGTTCGGGCATCTGCTCAGGATGCCACCCGAACGCCTCTAGGGAGGTGTGGCAGGAGGCCACGGGGAAGACCTAGGACACATTGGAAAGACTATGTCCCCGGCTGGCCTGGGAACGCCTCGGAATACCCCGAGAAGAGCTGGACGAAGTGGCTGGGGAGAGGGAAGTCTGGGATTTTCTGCTCAGGCTGCTGCCCCCGCAACCCGACCTCGGATAAGCGGAAGAAAATGGATGGATTTAGAATGACAGTTATACTGTCAGATTGAGTACAAAAACTAACTAAACCTTACACAATATAATGTTTCTAGTAAAACTCACAAAGATACATATCTCCAGGCATTATTAGCCATTTTGCATGTGTGGTTTAGGAGTTATATTTAAATAAATAACTGTCAGATTGAGTGTGACAGTAAACTGTCATAGTGAGTAAAACCCTTATTTTGTATTTGCAAACCTTACAAAAACAACTAAATCTAGTTAAACTCACACAGATACAACATTACAGGCATTTTTAGACAGAATGCATGTTTGGTTTTAGAGTTATGTTTATATAACTTTCATATTTAGAAAGTTATACTGTCATATTGAATAAAAAAAACAACTAACTTGTGTCTTTGCAAACCTTACAAAATACAATTTTTCTAGTAAAACTAACTAAGATACATGCTCCAGGCATTATTAGCCATTTTGCATGTGTTGTTTGAGTTATGTTTAAATAACTGTCATATTGAGTGTGACAGTATACTGTCATAAAACCCAATTTTTGTATTTGCAACCCTGATTCTAGTAAAACTCACATATATACAATATTACAGGCAGTTTTGGACATAATGCAAGTTTGGTTTTGGAGTTATGTTTATATAACTTTCATACATAGTATGACAGCTAAACTGTTATGTTGAGTAAAATAACTAACTTGTGTTTGTCATAAAACCCAATTTTTGTATTAGCAAACCATACAACTGATTCAAATAAAACTCACATGGATTCAATATTACAGGCATTTTCAGACATTTTGCATGTTTGGTTTAGGAATTATGTTGTAATACATTTGTATTGCTTTTTTCACATTATCTCAGGATTTTTAGAACATTACTGTCATATTGAGTAAAAAAATAATTTTTGTGTTTGCAAGCCTTAAAAAAAGCATATGTTTCCAGTAAAACTCCCAAAGATGCATTATTTCAGGCATTATTAGCCATTTTTCAGGTGTGGTTTAGGAGTTATGTTTGAATAACTGTCATATTGAGTGTGGCGTTATACTGTCATATTGATTTAAAAAAAACTAACTTGTGTCTTTGCAAACCTTACAAAAGAAAATGTTTCTAGCAACACTCACAAAGATAATTTTTTTCACGCTATTAGACATGTTTCATGTGTAATTAAATAACTTTCATATTGAGTGTTAAAGTTATAATGTCATTATGTGTAAAACCTAATTTTTGTATTTGCAAACCTTACAAAAACAATTGATTCTAGTAAAACTTACATAGATTCAATATTACAGGCATTTTTAGACAATTTACATGTTTGGTTTAAAAGTTGTGTTTGAATACATTTTTATTGCTTTTTTCGCATTATCTCAGGATTCTAAGATCATTACTTTCATATTGAGTAAAACACTACTTTTTTTGTTTTTGCAAACCTTACAAACTCACATAAATACATTATTACAGACATTTGTAGACATGACACATGTTTGGTTTTGGAGTTATGTTTATATAACTTTTATATTTAGTATGACTGTTATACTGTCATAGTAAATTAAAAAAAAACTAGCTTGTGTCTTTGCAAACTTTACAAAAGATCATTTTTCTAGTAAAACTAACAAAGATACATGTCTCCAGGCATTATTACCCATTTTGCATGGGTTGTTTAGGAATTATGTTTAAATACATTTTTATTGCTTTTTTTGCATTATCTCAGGATTCTTAGATCATTACTTTCATATTGAGTAAAAAACTACTTTTTGTTTTTGCAAACCTTACAAACTCACATAAATACATTATTACAGGCATTTTTAGACATAACACATGTTTGGTTTTGGAGTTATGTTTTGATAACTTTCATATTTAGTAGGACTGTTATACTGTCATATTGAATAAAAAAAACTAGCTTGTGTCTTTGATATCCTTACAAAAGATCATTTTTCTAGTAAAACTAACAAAGATACATGTCTCCAGGCATTATTAGCCATTTTGCATGGGTTGTTTAGGAATTATGTTTAAATACATTTTTATTGCTTTTTTCGCATTATCTCAGGATTCTAAAATCATTACTTTCATATTGAGGAAAAAAATACTTTTTGTTTTTGCAAACCTTACAGACTCACATAAATACATTATTATAGGCAATTTTACACATGACACACGTTTGGTTCTGGAGTTATGTTTATATAACTTTCATATTTAGTATGACTGTTATACTGTCTTATTGAATAAAAACAACTAGCTTGTGTCTTTGCAAACTTTACAAAAGATACATTTTCTAGTAAAACTAACAAAAATACATGTCTCCAGGCATTATTACCCATTTTGCCTGGGTTGTTTAGGAGTTATGTTTAAATAATTTTTTATTGCTTTTTTCGCATTATCTCAGGATTCTAAGATCATTACTTTCATATTGAGTAAAAAACTAGTTTTTGTTTTTGCAAACCTTACAAACTCACATTAATACATTATTACAGGCATTTTTAGACATGACACATGTTTGGTTTTGGAGTTATGTTTATATAACTTTCATATTTAATATGACTGTTATACTGTCATATTGAATAAAAAAAAACTGGCTTGTGTCTTTGCAAACTTTACAAAAGATCATTTTTCCAGTAAAACTAACAAAGATACATGTTTCCAGGCATTATTACCCATTTTGCATGTTTTTTTCAGGAATTATGTTTGAATACATTTTTATTGCTTTTTTCGCATTATCTCAGGATTCTAAAATCCTTACTTTCATATTGAGGAAAAAACTACTTTTTGTTTTGCAAACCTTACAAACTCACATAAATACATTATTACAGGCATTTTTAGACATAGCACATGTTTGGTTTTGGAGTTATGTTTTGATAACTTTCATATTTAGTAGGACTGTTATACTGTTATATTTAATTTTAAAAAACTAGCTTGTGTCTTTGCAAACTTTACAAAACATCATTTTTCTAGTAAAACTAACAAAGATACATGTGTCCAGGCATTATTACCCATTTTGCATAGGTTGTTTAGGAATTATGTTTAAATACATTTTTATTGCTTTTTTCGAATTATCTCAGGATTCTAAGATCATTACTTTCATATTGAGTAAAAAACTACTTTTTGTTTTTGCAAACCTTACAAACTCACATAAATACATTATTACAGGCATTTTTAGACATGACACATGTTTGGTTTTGGAGTTATGTTTATATAACTTTTATATGTAATATGACTGTTATACTGTCATATTGAATAAAAAACACTAGCTTGTGTCTTTGCAAACATTACAAAAGATCATTTTTCTAGTAAAACTAACAAAGATACATGTCTCCAGGCATTATTACCCCATTTTGCATGGGTTGTTTTGGAATTATGTTTAAAGACATTTTTATTGCTTTTTTCGCATTATCTCAGGATTCTAAGATCATTACTTTCATATTGAGTAAAAAACTACTTTTTGTTTTTGCAAACCTTACAAACTCACATATATACATTATTACAGGCATTTTTACACATGACACATGTTTGGTTTTGGAGTTATGTTCATATAACTTCCATATTTAGTATGACTGTTATACTGTCATATTGAATTAAAAAAAACTAGTTTGTGTCTTTGCAAACTTTACAAAAGATAATTTTTCTAGTAAAACTAACAAAGATACATGTCTCCAGGCATTATTACCCATTTTGCATGGGTTGTTTAGGAATTATGTTTAAATACATTTTTATTGCTTTTTTCGCATTATCTCAGGATTCTAAGATCATGACTTTCATATTGAGTAAAAAACTACTTTTTGTTTTTGCAAACCTTACAAACTCACATAAATACATTATTACAGGCATTTTTAGACATAACACATGTTTGGTTTTGGAGTTATGTTTTGATAACTTTCATATTTAGTAGGACTGTTATACTGTCATATTGAATAAAAAAAACTAGCTTTTGTCTTTGATATCTTTACAAAATATCATTTTTCTAGTAAAACTAACAAAGATACATGTCTCCAGGCATTATTAGCCATTTTGCATAAGTTGTTTAGGAGTAATGTTTAAATACAATTTTATTGCTTTTTTTGCATTATCTCAGGATTTTAAGAACATTACAGTCATATTGAGTAAAAAAAACTACTTTTTGTGTTTGCAAGATTTAAAAAAGCATGTGTTTCGAGTAAAACGGCCAAGGATGCATTATTTCAGGCATTATTAGCCATTTTCCATGTGTGGTTTGAGTTATGGTTAAATAACTGTCATATACTGTCAGTTATGACATAGTAAGTAAAACCTAATTTATGTATTTGCAAACCTTACAAAATCATTTAAATCTAGTAAAACTCACATGGTTTCATTACAGACATTTTTAGACATTTTGCATGTTTGGTTTAGGAATTATGTTGGAATCATTTTTTTTAATTTGTTCGTATTTTCTCAGAATTTTAGAACATTACTGTCATATTGAGTAAAGAAATAATTTTTGTGTTTGCAAGCCTTAAAAAAGCATATGTTTCGAGTAAAACTTACAAGAATGCATTATTTCAGGCATTGTTAATCATTTTTCATGTGTAGTTTAAGAGTTATGTTTAAATAACTGTCATATTGAGTGTGGCAGTTATACTGTCATATTGAGTAAAAAAAACTAACCTGTCTTTGCAAAACTTACAAAAGAAAATGTTTCTAGTAACACTCACAAAGATAAATTTTTTCACGCATTATTAGACATGCTTCATGTGTGGTTAGGAGTTATAAATAAATAATTGTCATATTGAGTGTTACAGTTTTAATGTCATTATGTGTAAAACCTAATTTTTGTATTTGCAAACCTTACAAAAACAATTGATTCTAGTAAAACTTATATAGATTCAATATTACAGGATTTTTTAGACATTTTACATGTTTGGTTTAAAATTTGTGTTTGAATACATTTGTATTGCTTTTTTCGCATTATCTCAGGATTCTAAGAACATTACTTTCATATTGAGTAAAAAACTACTTTTTGTTTTTGCAAACCTTACAAACTCACATAAATACATTATTACAGGCATTTTTAGACATGACACATGTTTGGTTTTGGAGTTATGTTTATATAACTTTCATATTTAGTATGACTGTTATACTGTCATATTGAATAAAAAAAACTAGCTTGTGTCTTTGATATCTTTACAAAAGATCATTTTTTAAAACTAACAACGTTACATGTCTCCCTAGGCATTATTAGCCATTTTGCATGTGTTGTTTAGGAGTTAGGTTTAAATACATTTTTATTGCTTTTTTCCCATAATCTCAGGGTTCTAAGAACATTACAGTCAAGTAAAAAACTACTTTTTGTGTTTGCAAAATATAAAACTCAGTAAAACTCCCAATGATTCATTATTTCAGGCATTATTAGCCATTTTTTTGTGTGGTTTATGAGTTATGTTTAAATAACTGTCATATTGAGTGTGATTTTGTCATTGTGAGTAACACCTAATTTTTGTATTTGCAAACCTTACAAAAACAACCGATTCTAGGAAAAGTCACATTGATACAATATTACAGGCATGTTTAGACATATTGCATGTTTGGTTTTGGAGTTATATTTATATAACCTGCTTTCTGAGCCGCCACCTTTGTGGTTTGCGTGTCCCACTGATCCAGGACAAACAGGTCCTAGGTGAGGGATCAGACAAAGAGCAGCTCAAAGACCTTTATTAAAAGTACAATTGAGGACCTAGATTTTTTCTCGCCCGGACGCAGGTCACCGTGGCTCCCCTGTGGAGCCAGGCCCAGAGGTGTGGCACGATGGCGATTGACGGGCCAGTCCCCATGGGGCCCAGCCGTGCTCAGCTCGAAGAGGCAACGTGGATCCCCCCTCCAGGGCTCACCACTCATGGGCTGGGTCATAGAGGGTGCAGGGTGAGCTGGGCGGAAGCCGAAGGCAGGGCACTTGGTGGTCCGATTATCGGCTACATAAGCTCGCTCTTGGGACATGGAACGTCACCTCGCTGGGAGGGAAGGAGCCTGAGCTGGTGCATGAGGTGGAGACGTTCCCGGCTAGATATAGTTGGACTCACAGCAAGGGCTCTGGAACCTGTTCTCTCAGAGGGGCTGGACTGAGCTGAACTTTCATTACTTGCAACGCCAGAGTGGAAGAGATTCCACACTGGCGTTGCATCTAATGAGAGGCTGGGGTGGCAATTCTTGTTGCCCCCCGGCTCAAAGCCTGCACGTTGGACTTTAAACCCAATAGACGAGATGGTAGCTTCCTTTAGCCTTCGGGTTGGGTGACGGGTCCTGACTGTTGTTTGTGTTTACACACCAAACAGCAGCTCAGAGTACCAACTCTTTTTGGATTCCCTTGAGGGAGGACTGGAGAGTGCTCCCTCGGGTGATTCCCTTGTTCTGCTGGTGGACTTCAACGCTATGTTGGCAACGACAGTGAAACCTGGAGAGTCGTGATTGGGAAAAATGGCCACCCGGATCTGAACCCAAGTGGTGCTTTGTTATTGGACTTTTGTGCTTGTCACGGATTGTCCATAACAAACACAATGTTCAAACATAAGGGTGTCCATATGTGCACTTGGCACAAGGACACCCTCGGCCGCATGATTGACTTTGTAGTTGTGTCATGGGATTTGCGGCCTCATGTTTTGGACACTCGGTGAAGAGAGGGGCAGAGCTTTCCACCAACCACCACCTGGTGGTGAGCTGGCTCCGATGTTAGGGGAGGATGCCGGTCAGACCTGGCAGGCCCAAACGCATTGTATGGGTCTGCTGGGAACACCTAGCAGAGTCTCCTGAAGAACTTTGAACATGTCCGGAAGAACTTTGAACATGTCACGAGGGAGGTGCTGGACATTGAGTCTGAGTGGACCATGTTCCGTTCCTCTCTTGTTGAGCCAGCTGATTGAAGCTGTGGCCGCAAGGTGTTTGGTGCCTGTCGTGGCGGTAATCCACCAGCAGTGAGGGATGCTGTCAAGCTGAAGAAAGAGCCACCGGGTCCTTTTGGCTCATGGGACTCCAGAGGCAGTGGGCATACCGACAGGCCAAGCGAGACCTCCTCAGTCCCACCAACACGTCTTCCTATGAGGAAACAGTGCCTGGGAAGTCTGTGGTGGGCTCTCCTATTTCTGGGGATGAGGTTGCCAAGGTAGTTAAAAAGCTCCTCGGTGGCAAGGCCCCGGGGATATGAGCTCCGTCCGGAGTTCCTTAAGGCTCTGGATGCTGTGGGGCAGTCTTGGTTGACAAGACTCTGCAACATTGCGTCTACATCGGGGGCGGTACCTCTGGATTGGCAGACCGGGGTGGTGGTACCTCTCTTTAAGAAGGGGAACCGGAGGGTGTGTTCCAACTATCGTAGATCACACTCCTCAGCCTTCCCGGTAAGGTCTATTCATGTGTAATGGAGAGGAGGAACCTCGGATCCAGGACGAACAGTGTGGTTTTTGTCCTGGTCGTGGAACGGTAGACCAGCTCTATACTCTCGGCAGGGTCCTTGAGTGTGCATGGGAGTTTGCCCAACCAGTCTACATAAGTTTTGTGGACTTGGAGAAGACATTCGACCTTGGTCCCCGGTAAATCCTGTGGGGAGTGCTCAGAGAGTATGGAGTATCGGCATGTCTGATTGTGGCGGGTGTCTCCCTGTATGATCAGTGTCAGAGCTTGGTCCGCATTGCCGGCAGTATGTCGGACCTCTTTCCAGTGAGGGTTGGACTCCGCCAAGGCTGCCCTTTGTCACCGATTCTGTTCATAACTTTAATGGACAGAATATCTAGGCGCAGTCATGGCTTTGAGGATCCCCTCAACGCCATGACTGCGCCTGGTTTGGTGGCTGCAGGATTAGGTCTCTGCTTTTTGCAGATGATGTGGTCCTGATGGCTTCAACTGGCCAAGATCTTCAGCTTTCATTGGATCGGTTCGCAGTGAAGCGACTGGGATGAGAATCAGCACCTCCAAGTCCGAGTCCATGGTTCTCGCCCGGGAAAGGGTGGAGTGCCATCTCGAGGTTGGGAAAGAGATCTTGCCCCAAGTGAAGGAGTTCAAGTACCTAGGAGTCTTGTTCACGAGTGAGGATAGAGTGGATTTTGAGATCTACAGGCGGATCGGTGCGGCGTCTTCAGTAATGAGGACGCTATATTGATCCGTTGTGGTGAAGAAGGAGCTGAGCCAGAAGGATAAGCTTTCAATTTACCGGTCGATCAACGTTCCCATCCTCACCTATGGTCATGAGCTTTGGGTTATGACCGAAAGGACAAGGTCACGGGTACAAGCGGCCGAAATGAGTTTCCTCCGCCGGGTGGTGGGTCTCTCCCTTAGAGATAGGGTGAGAAGCTCTGTCATCTGGGAGAAACTCAGTGTAAAGCCGCTGCTCCTCCACATTGAGAGGAGCCAGATGAGGTGGTTCGGGCATCTGCTCAGGATGCCACCCGAACGCCTCCCTAGGTCCGAACGGCAGGAGGCCATGGGGAAGACCTAGGATACATTGGAAAGACTATGGCCTGGGAACGCCTCGGGATCCCCCGAGAAGAGCTGGATGAAGTGGCTGGGGAGAGGGAAGTCTGGGCTTTCTGCTTAGGCTGCTGCCCCCGCAACCCGACCTCGGATAAGCGGAAGAAAATGGATGGATTTAGTATGACAGTTATACTGTCATATTGAGTGTGACAGTATACTGTCATAAAACCCAATTTTTGTATTTGCAAACCTGATTCTAGTAAAACTCACATCTATACAATATTACAGGCAATGTTGGACATAATGCACGTTTGGTTTTGGAGTTATGTTTATATAACTTTAATATATAGTATGACATCTATACTGTTATAATGAGTAAAAAAAACTAACTTGTGTCAGTCATAAAACTCAATTTTTGTATTTGCAAACCTTACAAAAACAAATGATTCTAGTAAAACTCACATGGATTCAATATTACAGGCATTTTTAGACATTTTGCATGTTTGGTTTAGGAATTATGTTGGAATACATTTGTATTGCTTTTTTTCACATTATCTCAGCATTTTAAGAACTTACTGTCATATTGAGTAAAAAAAACTTTTTGTGTTTGCAAGCCTTAAAAAAACAACCGATTCTAGTAAAACTCACATTGATACAATATTACAGGCATGTTTAGACATCTTGCATGTTTGGTTTTGGAGTTATGTTTATATAACCTGCTTTCTGAGCCGCCACCTTTGTGGTTTGCGTGTCCCACTGATCCTAGGAGCTTTGTTGTCCGGGGGCTTCTATGCCCCCTGGTAGGGTCCCCCAAGACAAACAGGTCCTAGGTGAGGAATCAGACAAAGAGCAGCTCAAAGACCTTTATGAAAAGTACAAATCGAGGACCTAGATATTTTCTCGCCCGGACGCGGGTCACCGTGGCTCCCCTGTGGAGCCAGGCCCAGAGGTGGGGCACGATGGCGAGCGACTGGTGCCCATGGGGCCCAGCTCGAAGATTCAACGTGGGTCCCCCCTGCAATAGGCTCACCACTCATGGGCTGGGTCATAGAGGTCGGGTGCAGTGTTAGCTGGGCGGAAGCCGAAGGCAGGGCACTTGGCGGTCCGATTTTCGGCTACATAAGCTCGCTCTTGGGACGTGGAACGTCACCTCGCGAGGTGGAGTAGTTCCCGGCTAGATAAAGCTGGACTCACTTCGACGCACAGCAAGGGCTTTGGAACCTGTTCTCTCAAGAGGGGTTGGACTCTCTTCCACTCTGGCGTTGCAAGTAATGAGAGGCTGGGTTGGCAATTCTTGTTGCCCCCCGGCTCAAAGCCTGCACGTTGGACTTAACCCAGAAGACGAGATGGTAACGTCCCTCCACTTTCGGGTTGGGTGACGGGTCCTGACTGTTGTTGGTGTTTACGCACCAAACAGCAGCTCAGAGTACCCACTCTTTTTGGATTCCCTTGAGAGTGCTCCCTCGGGTGATTCCTTTGTTCTAATGGGGGTCTTCAACGCTCATGTTGGCAACGACTTTGAAACCTGGAGAGTCGTGATTGGGAAAAATGGCCACCCGGATCTGAACCCAAGTGGTGCTTTATTATTGGACTTTTGTGCTCGTCACGGATTGTCCATAACAAACACAATGTTCAAACATAAGGGTGTCCATATGTGCACTTGGCACCAGGACACCCTCGGCCGCAGTTCCATTATTGACTTTGTAGTTGTGTCATGGGATTTGCGGCCTCATGTTTTGGACACTCGGGTGAAGAGAGGGGCGAGCTTTCTACCGATCACCACCTGGTGAGCTGGCTCCGATGGTGGAGTAGGATCCCGGACAGACCTGGCAGGCCCAAACGCATTGTGAGAGTCTTTTGGGAATGCCTAGCAGTCTCCTGTCAGAGAGAGTTTCTTTTTCTACCTCCGGAGGAACTTTGAACATGTCACAAAGGAGGTGCTGGACATTGAGTCTGAATGGATCATGTTCCGTGCCTCTCTTGTCAAGCCAGCTGATTGGAGCTGTGGCCGCAAGGTGTTTGGTGCCTGTCGTGGCGGTAATCCTAGAACCCGCTGGTGGCCACCAGCAGTGCGGGATGCCGTCAAGCTGAAGAAAGAGCTTATCTGGTCCTTTTGGCTCATGGGACTCCAGAGGCAGCGGGCATACCGACAGGCCAAGCAGTGCCTGGGGAATCTGTGGTGGGCTCTCCTATTTCTGGGGCTGAGGTTGCCAAGGTAGTTAAAAAGCTCCTCGGTGGGAGTTCCTTAAGGCTCTGGATGCTGTGGGGCTGTTTTAGTTGACAAGACTCTGCAACATCGCATGGACATCAGGGGCGGTACCTCTGGATTGGCAGACCGGGGTGGTGGTTCCTCTCTTTAAGAAGGGGAACCGGAGGGTGTGTTCCAACTATCGTAGATCACACTCCTCAGCCTTCCCGGTAAGGTCTATTCATGTGTACTGGAGAGGAGGAACCTCGGATCCAGGACGAACAGTGTGGTTTTCGTCCTGGTCGTGGAACGGTAGACCAGCTCTATACTCTCGGCAGGGTCCTTGAGTGTGCATGGGAGTTTGTCCAACCAGTCTACATGTGCTTTGTGGACTTGGAGAAGACATTCGACCGTGGCCACCCCGGGAAGTCCTGTGGGGAGTGCTCAGAGAGTATGGGGTATCGGCATGTCTGATTGTGGCGGGTCGCTCCCTGTATGATCAGTGTCAGAGCTTGGTCCGCATTGCCAGCAGTAAGTCGGACCCCTTTCCAGTGAGGGTTGGACCGGAGTCCAACCCTCGTGTTGGCTGCCCTTAGTCACCAAATGTGTTCATAAATTTCATGGACAGAATTTCTAGGCGCAGTCATGGCGTTGAGGGGATCCGGTTTGGTGGCTGCAGGATTAGGTCTCTCCTTTTTGCAGATGATGTGGTCCTTATGGCTTTAACTGGCCGG
This sequence comes from Entelurus aequoreus, assembly GCF_033978785.1. NCBI lineage: Eukaryota > Metazoa > Chordata > Actinopteri > Syngnathiformes > Syngnathidae > Entelurus > Entelurus aequoreus. The sequence goes on from NW_026907974.1 coordinate 52,821, forward strand.
GATCTTCAGCTCTCGTTGGATTGGTTCGCAGCCGAGTGTGAAGCGACTGGGATGAGAATCAGCACCTCCAAGTCCGAGGTTCTCGCCCGGGAAAGGGTGGAGTGCCATTTCGAGGGTGGGCAGGAGATCTTGCCCCAAGTGGATGAGTTCAAGTACCTGGAGTCTTGTTCATGAGTGAGGGAAGAGTGGATCGTGAGATGCACAGGCTGGCGGCCGAAATGAGTTTTCTCCGCTGGGTGGCGGGTCTCTCCCTTACTGTAAGAATTTTCACCGTTTAATTACAGTAACCTACTGGCAGCTAATGGTTCCAGTATAAAACTGTTTTTCTACAGCACACATACTGTGATTTATCACTACAGTTTATTATTGTAAAAAGTATCACAGTACTGTGCTGTATCAAATATACGCTTCACAGCATAATACTGTCATCTGTTTAGCGGCATTACACTGTTATTTTAGTGTATCTACTGTAATATCCATTAACAGTTAATTACAGTAAAATAATTGTAAGCACTATAGACTGAGCTTTACAGTATAATGCCACTAGAAGTTAATGAGTTGAACTTTTAATTTTTCAAAATCAAAACCCCTGCAATCTGCTGGCATAAAAATGACTGGAGAAATGGCCTTGCAAGATTATGTTTTTATTAACCAATTATTTTAAAGTGCATCAAATACATTCAATGTACATTTAGTGCATTCTTCTTATTTTCAGTAAAGCATTTTAACATTTATAACATGTCCACTTAATTTCTAACTGGAGACAAAACACTGAACACGAGTCCAGTGTTTAGTTGTCGGCTACATAAAGCCCCACTCAAAGTCTGTGAGATGTTTTATAAGGGTGGCTACGTGAGGATTTACAGTTGCTGCCTTTTTCTGGACCAGCTTCCCGGTCTTCTTGGACACCACCTTTCCCTGGCTAGCCTTTGTTCCCCTCTCAGGGTTAACGCCAATGAATCGCCTAAAAAAGAGAGAAAGCATATTAGATATTCTGTTGTGATTGAAGATTACTTGTAGTCGATACAGAACCCCCCTCACATTGTTATTTAGGAATATGCACTGCACAAATATTAATATCAATCTTAGGATATATGTGAGCCTATACCATAACCACAGCTGTAGATGAGTGAATGCTCTAAAACCCATTAAGACAAATTCAGAGAGGAAGACAATGCTATCTTTACCTGCACATTACCTACCTTCTCTGCATAGTGTGGTCACGCTGGTGCTTTCTACCTTTACCCATTCAACATATCTTTACCTGCACATTACCTACCTTCTCTATATCCTGGAGTCAAGCTGGTGTTTCCTGCCTTTACTCATTCAACATATCTTTACCTGCACATTACCTACCTTCTCTGTATCCTGGCGTCTAGCTGGTGTTTCCTGCCTTCACCCATTCAACATATCTTTACCTGCACATTACCTACCTTCCCTGCATCCTTGGGTCACACTGGTGCTTCTTTCTTTCACCATACAACATATCTTCACCTGCACATACCTACCTTGTCTGCATGGCCTCGACCACACCTGCGCTTCCTTCTTTCACCCATTCAACATACCTTCACCCGCACATTACCTACCTTCCCTGCATAGTGGGGTCACACTGGTGCTTCCTGCCTTTACCCATTCAACATATCTTCACCCGCACATTACCTACTTGCTCTGCATTCTCGGGTCAAGCTGGTGCTTCCTGCCATCATCCAGTCAACATGTCTTTACCTGCAAATTATCTACTTTTTCTGCATCCTGGGGTCAAACAGGTGCTTCCTTCTTTGACCCAGTCAACATATCTTTACCTGCACATTACCTACCTTCTCTGTATCCTAGAGTCAAACTGGTGCTTCGGTCCCTAATAAGAAGGTCCACAAAGGAACAGAAGAGTCATTGATTTAAGGCACCAAATTGGGGAAATGACAAGTCAAATTCCTGAACAGAGGTGAGAAATATAAAATAAAATATCCTAACAGTATTTTAACAGTATCAAGAGGATTTACCTTTGAACAAATTCCAATGTCCGAGGACCTTCCTCTTGGTATTCCAAGTTGAACACATAGTAGGTGGCAAGAAGGGCAGCAAGCCCTGAGATTAAGCTAGGTTGGACGCCTTTGCAGATGACATCACCTTCCATGCTGATCATCCAACGTTTTATTGTGACTTTGTCACCAGCAACTGGTACAGTCAAGAAATGCAGTTTATGTTCCTAAACAGTATCCAATATGGGTAGCATTTTAAAAGTATTTGGAATGGCCACCTCACTCGCTCTCTCTTTCCTCTGTTTACATCTAGTCTCCTAAGGCAGTGGTTCTCAAATGGGGGTACGCGTACTCCTGGGGGTACTTGAAGGTATGCCAAGGGGTACGTGAGATTTTTTTTAAATATTCTAAAAATAGCAACAATTCAAAAATCCTTTATAAATATATTTATTGAATAATACTTCGACAAAATATGAATATAAGTTCATAAACTGAACAACTAATCAAGTAGGCTATTCCATTCATTACCATAAAGCCAGAGTTTCCCCCATGCCATGATGGTTTGACCCTACCTGGCAGTGCCACACGGCACCAACTGTCAATCAACTATCCATGTAGAAAACAATGGAGGCTTGGTTAAAGCGTAGTGGACATGTTCCATAAATATTGATGTTAAAGATTTCTTTTTTTGTGAAGAAATGTTGAGAATGAAGTTCATGAATCCAGATGGATCTCTATTACAATCCCCAAAGAGGGCACTTTAAGTTGATTACTTCTATGTGTAAAAATCTTTATTTATAATTGAATCACTTGGTTATTTTTCAACAAGTTTTTAGTTATTTTTATATCTTTTTTTCCAAATAGTTCAAGAAAGACCACAACAAATGAGCAATATTTTGCACTGTTATACAATTTAATAAATCAGAAACTGATGACATAGTGCTGTATTTTACTTCTTTATCTCTTTTTTTCAACCAAAAATGCTTTGCTCTGATTAGGGGGTACTTGAATTTAAAAAATGTTCACAGGGGTACATCACTGAAAAAAGGTTGAGAACCACTGCCTTAGGACAGTGGTTCTCAACCTTTTTTCAGTGCTGTGAACATTTTTTTAATGGAAGTAGACCTCCATGTCTTCATAACAGGAATATCCTGAATCCTCAAGTTGCAGATCACAATAGTCATCATCAGTGTTAATAACACAAGAGCTGCTTGGATTTGCTATTGATCAAGTCAAACTTCGTTCAGTGTAGCCGTAGTGCTTCCTTGACACGTGCAATGTGAAAGTAGACTTAACTGTAAATCTTTTTTCACATTGACTGAAGGGGCACGTAACTGTCCTACCTTCGGTAATATGACTTTTCAAATGCAGGAGAAAGGCCCGTATATCATCGCACTTCGCGCTACATGAGACAATATTACAAGGTAAACCTTCTGCGCTATACATATCAGTCCTACTCTTGCCATATTTATGACGACGGCTGTGAGTTTTGAAGGCTGAGAAGTTGGAAAAAACTCTTGTGCATTTAGGGAAAGCACACTTAAACGATGCATTAGGCATACAACTATGACTTCGCATGTGTCTAACATACGCAAATACATTGCTGCAAGTCGTAGCACATATGTTGCAAGTTATCATCTTTTATGATGACTATGACAAAAAAGAAGAAAACTTAGCTAGCTAGCATGCGGCGGTACATGCGCGTGGTCAACGATAGTGTCTGTGATGCTGACTGTGACGCTATGTCATTTCGGACTTTATAAATATATATATAAAGTAATTCAAACAGAAAATGACACATCAAGGTACAAGTGACTCTTACCTTGTTATCAAAAACACACGATGCAGTAGGATGGATTTAGCAGGGTCGGCCAGGTGAAATGAAGCTCGGTTGGACGAATTGTGGGCGGACCCAAGAAACAAGTCTGAAAAATACTGAATTACACTGTAGGTTTTACAGTAACTTACTGCTGGTCGATATTTTTTGAAAAATGCAACAAAATTTACAGTACTTAACTGCATTTAAGAAGAACATGATAGGTTGATTGGCAACACTAAATTGGCCCTAGTGTGTGAATGTGAGTGTGAATGTTGTCTGTCTATCTGTGTTGGCCCTGCGATGAGGTGGCGACTTGTCCAGGGTGTACCCCGCCTTCCGCCTGATTGTAGCTGAGATAGGCTCCAGCGCCCCCCGCGACCCCGAAGGGAATAAGCGGTAGAACATGGATGGATGGATGGAGTATATAACTGTAATTTTATTTTTTATTTTTACAGTAATTTTTGACAGTGAAGGTCATGGGTGTCAAACTCTGGTCCGTGGGCCAAATTTGGCCCAACGTATAATTTGACTTGGCCCTTGAGGCAATATCAAATTAACATTAAAGCTGGACCTTCGATTATACATTGCGGCAGTGCCGCTACTTCTAATACTTGCCAACCCTCCCGGGAGTGACTCCAGCACTCCTCCCGAATTTTTTTTTTTTTTCCAGCTAGTCAAACGAGTGCCAGCCCAGTTTCATGTCAGTGCAGTTTCTGCACCCACACACAATTGAATGCCATGCATACTTCATCAACAGCGATACAGGTTACACTGACGGTAGCCAAATAAAAAACTTTAACACTTTTAGAAATATACGCCACACTGTGAATCCACACCAAACAAGAATGACAAACACATTTCGGGAGAACATCCGCAACGTAACACAACATAAACACAACACAACAAATACCCAGAACCCTTTGTAGCACTAAATCTTCCGAGACGCTACAAGGTGTGTGTGTGTGGGGGGGGGAGGTTTGGTGGTAGCGGGGGTGTATTTTGTAGCGTCCCGAAAGAGTTAGTGCTGCAAAAGATTCTGGGTATTTGTTCTTTTGTGTTTATGTTGTGTTACGGTGCGGATGTTCTCCCGAAAAGTGTTTTTCATTTTTGTTTGGTGTGGGTTCACAGTGTGGCGTATATTTCTAACAGTGTTAAAGTTTTTTATACTGGCACCCTCAGTGTAACCTGTATCGCTGTTGATGAAGTATGCGTTGCATTCATTTGTGTATGCGTGCTGTAGCTGCACATATCTTGTGACTGGGTCTGAATGATGTTAGAATTGGGTGTACGAGATATGACTGTTGAACATCTTGTTCGATAATGAAAGTTGCCTCAGCTCAAAGCCTGAGCCCCGACATTAAAGAACTAGCATCTAAAAAAAGATGCCAGGTATCTGGCTTGGGCACATCAAATTAGATCAGTGTGTTGCAAACTGAGCAGTTTAAAGTCCTGAATGGTTGTTTTATTCATTGTTATTTTATTTTCAAATTTATTAGCCTGTGGATAAAGTTAATGTTGATATTTACCTCAGAAGGCTGCAAATAGAAAAGAGGCATTCAATTTGTATTTAAATTATATTTGATATGCAATTGATATTTTTTAATTATTATTATTATTATTTGAAACTCCATTTTGCATGTCACTATAAAGTTATATAAGCCTTGCTTGTTCAATATTCAATGCAAAACGTGGTACGATGCACACTCAAGGACCCTGCCGAGAGTATAGAGCTGGTCTACCGTTCCACGACCAGGACGAAAACCACACTGTTCGTCCTGGATCCGAGGTTCCTCCTCTCCAGTACACATGAATAGACCTTACCGGGAAGGCTGAGGAGTGCGATCTACGATAGTTGGAACACACCCTCCGGTTCCCCTTCTTAAAGAGAGGAACCACCACCCCGGTCTGCCAATCCGGAGGTACCGCCCCTGATGTCCACGCGATGTTGCAGAGTCTTGTCAACTAAAACAGCCCCACAGCATCCAGAGCCTTAAGGAACTCCGGATGGAGCTCATCCACCGAGGAGCTTTTTAACTACCTTGGCAACCTCAGCCCCAGAAATAGGAGAGCCCAACACAGACTCCCCAGGCACTGCTTGGCCTGTCGGTATGCCCGCTGCCTCTGGAGTCCCATGAGCCAAAAGGACCAGATAAGCTCTTTCTTCAGCTTGACTGCATCCCGCACTGCTGGTGGCCACCAGCGGGTTCTAGGATTACCGCCACGACAGGCACCAAACACCTTGCGGCCACAGCTCCAATCAGCTGGCTTGAAAAGAGAGGCACGGAACAAGATCCATTCAGACTCAATGTCCAGCACCTCCTTTGTGACATGTTCAAAGTTCCTCCGGAGGTGGAAAAAGAAACTCTCTCTGACAGGAGACTCTGCTAGGCATTCCCAAAAGACTCTCACAATGCGTTTGGGCCTGCCAGGTCTGTCCGGGATCCTACCCCACCATCGGAGCCAGCTCACCAGGTGGTGATCGGTAGAAAGCTCGCCCCTCTCTTCACCCGAGTGTCCGCAAATCTCATGACACAACTACAAAGTCAATCATGGAACTGCGGCCGAGGGTGTCCTGGTGCCAAGTACACATATGGACACCCTTATGTTTGAACATTGTGTTTGTTATGGACAATCCGTGACGAGCACAAAAGTCCAATAACAAAGCACCACTTGGGTTCAGATCCGGGTGGCCATTTTTCCCAATCACGACTCTCCAGGTTTCAAAGTCGTTGCCAACATGAGCGTTGAAGACCCCCAGCAGATCAAGGGAATCACCCGAGGGAGCACTCTCAAGGGAATCCAAAAAGAGTGGGTACTCTGAGCTGCTGTTTGGTGCGTAAACACCAACAAAAGTCAGGACCCGTCACCCAACCCGAAAGCGGAGGGAAGCTACCATCTCGTCTTCTGGGTTAAGTCCAACGTGCAGGCTTTGAGCCGGGGGGCAACAAGAATTGCCAACCCAGCCTCTCATTACTTGCAACGCCAGAGTGGAAGAGAGTCCAACCCCTCTTGAGATAACAGGTTCCAGAGTCCTTGCTGTGCGTCGAAGTGAGTCCAGCTTTATCTAGCCGGGAACTTCTCCACCTCGCGAGGTGACGTTCCACGTCCCAAAAGCGAGCTTATGTAGCCGATAATCGGACCGCCAAGTGCCCTGCCTTCGGCTTCCGCCCAGCTAACACTGCACCCGACCTCTATGACCCAGCCCATGAGTGGTGAGCCTATTGCAGGGGGGACCCACGTTGCCTCTTCGAGCTGGGCCCCATGGGCACCAGTCGCTCGCCATCGTGCCCCACCTCTGGGCCTGGCTCCACAGGGGAGCCACGGTGACCCGCGTCCGGGCGAGAAAATATCTAGGTCCTCGATTTGTACTTTTCATAAAGGTCTTTGAGCTGCTCTTTGTCTGATTCCTCACCTAGGACCTGTTTGTCTTGGGGGACCCTACCAGGGGGCATAGAAGCCCCCGGACAACATAGCTCCTAGGATCAGTGGGACACGCAAACCACAAAGGTGGCGGCTCAGAAAGCAGGTTATATAAACATAACTCCAAAACCAAACATGCAAGATGTCTAAACATGCCTGTAATATTGTATCAATGTGAGTTTTACTAGAATCGGTTGTTTTTTTAAGGCTTGCAAACACAAAAAGTTTTTTTTACTCAATATGACAGTAAGTTCTTAAAATGCTGAGATAATGTGAAAAAAGCAATACAAATGTATTCCAACATAATTCCTAAACCAAACATGCAAAATGTCTAAAAATGCCTGTAATATTGAATCCATGTGAGTTTTACTAGAATCATTTGTTTTTGTAAGATTTGCAAATACAAAAATTGAGTTTTATGACAGACACAAGTTAGTTTTTTTACTCATTATAACAGTATAGATGTCATACTATATATTAAAGTTATATGAACATAACTCCAAAACCAAACGTGCATTATGTCCAAAATTGCCTGTAATATTGTATAGATGTGAGTTTTACTAGAATCAGGTTTGCAAATACAAAAATTGGGTTTTATGACAGTATACTGTCACACTCAATATGACAATATAACTGTCATACTAAATCCATCCATTTTCTTCCGCTTATCCGAGGTCGGGTTGCGGGGGCAGCAGCCTAAGCAGAGAGCCCAGACTTCCCTCTCCCCAGCCACTTCGTCCAGCTCTTCTCGGGGGATCCCGAGGCGTTCCCAGGCCATAGTCTTTCCAATGTATCCTAGGTCTTCCCCATGGCCTCCTGCCGTTCGGACCTAGGGAGGCGTTCGGGTGGCATCCTGAGCAGATGCCCGAACCACCTCATCTGGCTCCTCTCAATGTGGAGGAGCAGCGGCTTTACACTGAGTTCCTCCCAGATGACAGAGCTTCTCACCCTATCCCTAAGGGAGAGACCCACCACCCGGCGGATGAAACTCATTTCGGCCGCTTGTACCCGTGACCTTGTCCTTTCGGTCATAACCCAAAGCTCATGACCATAGGTGAGGATGGGAACGTTGATCGACCGGTAAATTGAAAGCTTTTCCTTCTGGCTCAGCTCCTTCTTCACCACAACGGATCGATATAGCGTCCTCATTACTGAAGACGCCGCACCGATCCGCCTGTAGATCTCACAATCCACTCTATCCTCACTCGTGAACAAGACTCCTAGGTACTTGAAATCCTTCACTTGGGGAAAGATCTCTTTCCAAACCTCGAGATGGCACTCCACCCTTTCCCGGGCGAGAACCATGGACTCTGACTTGGAGGTGCTGATTCTCATCCCAGTCGCTTCACTGCGAACCGATCCAATGAAAGCTGAAGATCTTGGCCAGTTGAAGCCATCAGGACCACATCATCTGCAAAAAGCAGAGACCTAATCCTGCAGCCACCAAACCAGGCGCAGTCATGGCGTTGAGGGGATCCTCAAAGCCATGACTGCGCCTAGATATTCTGTCCATTAAAGTTATGAACAGAATCGGTGACAAAGGGCAGCCTTAACGGAGTCCAACCCTCACTGGAAAGGGGTCCGACATACTGCCGGCAATGCGGACCAAGCTCTGACACTGATCATACAGGGAGACACCCGCCACAATCAGACATGCCGATACTCCATACTCTCTGAGCACTCCCCACAGGACTTACCGGGGGCCAAGGTCGAATGTCTTCTCCAAGTCCACAAAACTTATGTAGACTGGTTGGGCAAACTCCCATGCACACTCAAGGACCCTGCCGAGAGTATAGAGCTGGTCTACCGTTCCACGACCAGGACGAAAACCACACTGTTCGTCCTGGATCCGAGGTTCCTCCTCTCCATTACACATGAATAGACCTTACCGGGAAGGCTGAGGAGTGTGATCTACGATAGTTGGAACACACCCTTCCGGTCCCCTTCTTAAAGAGAGGAACCACCACCCCGGTCTGCCAATCCAGAGGTACCGCCCCCGATGTAGACGCAATGTTGCAGAGTCTTGTCAACCAAGACTGCCCCACAGCATCCAGAGCTCATACCCCCGGGGCCTTGCCACCGAGGAGCTTTTTAACTACCTTGGCAACCTCAGCCCCAGAAATAGGAGAGCCCACCACAGACTTCCCAGGCACTGTTTCCTCATAGGAAGACGTGTTGGTGGGACTGAGGAGGTCTCGCTTGGCCTGTCGGTATGCCCACTGCCTCTGGAGTCCCATGAGCCAAAAGGACCCGGTGGCTCTTTCTTCAGCTTGACAGCATCCCTCACTGCTGGTGGATTACCGCCACGACAGGCACCAAACACCTTGCGGCCACAGTTTCAATCAGCTGGCTCAACAAGAGAGGAACGGAACATGGTCCACTCAGACTCAATGTCCAGCACCTCCCTCGTGACAAGTTCAAAGTTCTTCCGGACATGTTCAAAGTTCTTCAGGAGACTCTGTTAGGTGTTCCCAGCAGACCCATACAATGCGTTTGGGCCTGCCAGGTCTGACCGGCATCCTCCCCTAACATCGGAGCCAGCTCACCACCAGGTGGTGGTTGGTGGAAAGCTCTGCCCCTCTCTTCACCGAGTGTCCAAAACATGAGGCCGCAAATCCCATGACACAACTACAAAGTCAATCATGCGGCCGAGGGTGTCCTTGTGCCAAGTGCACATATGGACACCCTTATGTTTGAACATTGTGTTTGTTATGGACAATCCGTGACAAGCACAAAAGTCCAATAACAAAGCACCACTTGGGTTCAGATCCGGGTGGCCATTTTTCCCAATCACGACTCTCCAGGTTTCACTGTCGTTGCCAACATAGCGTTCAAGTCCACCAGCAGAACAAGGGAATCACCCGAGGGAGCACTCTCCAGTCCTCCCTCAAGGGAATCCAAAAAGAGTTGGTACTCTGAGCTGCTGTTTGGTGTGTAAACACAAACAACAGTCAGGACCCGTCACCCAACCCGAAGGCTGAAGGAAGCTACCATCTCGTCTATTGGGTTTAAAGTCCAACGTGCAGGCTTTGAGCCGGGGGGCAACAAGAATTGCCACCCCAGCCTCTCATTAGATGCAACGCCAGTGTGGAATCTCTTCCACTCTGGCGTTGCAAGTAATGAAAGTTCAGCTCAGTCCAGCCCCTCTGAGAGAACAGGTTCCAGAGCCCTTGCTGTGAGTCCAACTATATCTAGCCGGGAACGTCTCCACCTCATGCACCAGCTCAGGCTCCTTCCCTCCCAGCGAGGTGACGCTCCATGTCCCAAGAGCGAGCTTATGTAGCCGATAATCGGACCACCAAGTGCCCTGCCTTCGGCTGCCGCCCAGCTCACACTGCACCCTCTATGACCCAGCCCATGAGTGGTGAGCCCTGGAGGGGGGATCCACGTTGCCTCTTCGAGCTGAGCACGGCTGGGCCCCATGGGGACTGGCCCGTCAATCGCCATCGTGCCACACCTCTGGGCCTGGCTCCACAGGGGAGCCACGGTGACCTGCGTCCGGGCGAGAAAAAATCTAGGTCCTCAATTGTACTTTTAATAAAGGTCTTTGAGCTGCTCTTTGTCTGATCCCTCACCTAGGACCTGTTTGTCCTGGATCAGTGGGACACGCAAACCACAAAGGTGGCGGCTCAGAAAGCATGTTATATAAATATAACTCCAAAACCAAACATGCAATATGTCTAAACATGCCTGTAATATTGTATCAATGTGAGTTTTCCTAGAATCGGTTGTTTTTGTAAGGTTTGCAATTACAAAAATTAGGTTTTTACTCACAATGACAAAATCACACTCAATTTGACAGTTATTTAAACATAACTCATAAACCACACAAAAAAATGGCTAATAATGCCTGAAATAATGAATCATTGGGAGTTTTACTGAGTTTTATATTTTGCAAACACAAAAAGTAGTTTTTTACTTGACTGTAATGTTCTTAGAACCCTGAGATAATGGGAAAAAAGCAATACAAATGTATTTAAACCTAACTCCTAAACAACACATGCAAAATGGCTAATAATGCCTAGGGAGACATGTAGCGTTGTTAGTTTAAAAAAATGATATTTTGTAAAGATATCAAAGACACAAGCTAGTTTTTTTTATTCAATATGACAGTATAACAGTCATACTAAATATGAAAGTTTTATAAACATAACTCCAAAACCAAACATGTGTCATGTCTAAAAATGCCTGTAATAATGTATTTATGTGAGTTTGTAAGGTTTGCAAAAACAAAAAGTAGTTTTTTACTCAATATGAAAGTAATGTTCTTAGAATCCTGAGATAATGCGAAAAAAGCAATACAAATGTATTCAAACACAAATTTTAAACCAAACATGTAAAATGTCTAAAAAATCCTGTAATATTGAATCTATATAAGTTTTACTAGAATCAATTGTTTTTGTAAGGTTTGCAAATACAAAAATTAGGTTTTACACATAATGACATTAAAACTGTAACACTCAATATGACAATTATTTATTTATAACTCCTAACCACACATGAAGCATGTCTAATAATGCGTGAAAAAATTTATCTTTGTGAGTATTACTAGAAACATTTTCTTTTGTAAGGTTTGCAAAGACAGGTTAGTTTTTTTTACTCAATATGACAGTATAACTGCCACACTCAATATGACAGTTATTTAAACATAACTCTTAAACTACACATGAAAAATGATTAACAATGCCTGAAATAATGCATTCTTGTAAGTTTTACTCGAAACATATGCTTTTTTAAGGCTTGCAAACACAAAAATTATTTCTTTACTCAATATGACAGTAATGTTCTAAAATTCTGAGAAAATACGAACAAATTAAAAAAAATGATTCCAACATAATTCCTAAACCAAACATGCAAAATGTCTAAAAATGTCTGTAATGAAACCATGTGAGTTTTACTAGATTTAAATGATTTTGTAAGGTTTGCAAATACATAAATTAGGTTTTACTTACTATGTCATAACTGACAGTATATGACAGTTATTTAACCATAACTCAAACCACACATGAAAAATGGCTAATAATGCCTGAAATAATGCATCCTTGGCCGTTTTACTCGAAACACATGCTTTTTTAAATCTTGCAAACACAAAAAGTAGTTTTTTTACTCAATATGACTGTAATGTTCTTAAAATCCTGAGATAATGCAAAAAAAGCAATAAAATTGTATTTAAACATTACTCCTAAACAACATATGCAAAATGGCTAATAATGCCTGGAAACATGTATCTTTGTTAGTTTTACTGGAAAAATTATCTTTTGTAAAGTTTGCAAAGACACAAGCCAGTTTTTTTTTATTCAATATGACAGTATAACAGTCATATTAAATATGAAAGTTATATAAACATAACTCCAAAACCAAACAGGTGTCATGTCTAAAAATGCCTGTAATAATGTATTAATGTGAGTTTGTAAGGTTTGCAAAAAAAAAAAGTAGTTTTTTACTCAATATGAAAGTAATGATCTTAGAATCCTGAGATAATGCGAAAAAAGCAATACAAATGTATTTAAACATAATTCCTAAACAACCCATGCAAAATGGCTAATAATGCCTGGAGACATGTATCTTTGTTAGTTTTACTAGAAAAATGATATTTTGTAAAGATATCAAAGACAAAAGCTAGTTTTTTTTATTCAATATGACAGTATAACAGTCCTACTAAATATGAAAGTTATCAAAACATAACTCCAAAACCAAACATGTGTTATGTCTAAAAATGCCTGTAATAATGTATTTATGTGAGTTTGTAAGGTTTGCAAAAACAAAAAGTAGTTTTTTACTCAATATGAAAGTCATGATCTTAGAATCCTGAGATAATGCGAAAAAAGCAATAAAAATGTATTTAAACATAATTCCTAAACAACCCATGCAAAATGGGTAATAATGCCTGGAGACATGTATCTTTGTTAGTTTTACTAGAAAAATTATCTTTTGTAAAGTTATAAAGACACAAGCTAGTTTTTTTTTATTCAATATGACTGTATAACAGTCATACTAAATATAAAAGTTATATAAACATAACTCCAAAACCAAACATGTGTCATGTCTAAAAATGTCTGTAATAGATGTAAGCACAAGTTAACACTTGCAGGGCATTACTGCCTGACGCACCTCCGACAGTGCCATGTGGTGCTGGCTGCAGGGTCGTCAGCCGGGAGCCACCCTTCACAGATGTTTCGCTCCTTTAATCCCGGAACATCTCTGGGTGGTGGAGCAGCGACAGGGACGTCTCCCTGCCACCCCCTGCAGCCAGATGGAGGATCCATAGTGTACCCACATTCTAACCCCGGTGTTATTGCTGTTGTGTATATGGAATGAGTCCCAAGGGACTATGCATGGCAGGGACGTCCATCTCCCTGAGTCAAGCGTGGGCCTGACCGCATACCATAACATGGCAGCAGGGAAGCCTCCCTACTGCCCCTTGTCTACACGCCTTGCTTTCCCCACGCCTTGTCGTTTCTTCTGAGCCACAACCAGAAGCTCCCCTGTTCTGCCTCCTCTGCCAGGGCTTTGAGGGCCTTCTTTAGATTGGAGCCTTTGATCCCAAGGGACTTTAGGAGTCGCTGGGTGGATGCTCCAGTGTAGCCTCGACAGCCAACTTCTACTGGATAGGTGAAGGGCCTCCATCCTGCTTGTGCACACTCACTTGCCAGCTCTGAGTACTTGTCCCTCTTTCTTTCAAAGGCAGCCTCCATTCCCTCTTCCCATGGTACCGTTAATTCTACCATGATGACAGTTTTAGTAGAGGTGGACCACAGGACAATGTCTGGGCGTAACGAGGTTGTTGTGATCTCTTGAGGGAACTTCAACTGACGATCTAGATCAGCCCTCATGTTCCATTCTCCGCCAGCTGACAGGAGAGACTGGATGCTCTTGCTGCTGCTCTGAGGCTGGCCACCTTGCTTGACAAACTTAATCAACCGCTGAGCTGTTCCCGGACTGGCCCCATTTGCTTCCACTCTGCGTGCCTCCAGGATTTCAGCTAGCCTTCGCAGGACGCGGTCGTGCCGCCATCCATACCGGCCCTGCGACAAAGCTACCTTGCAGCCAGAAAGAATGTGACGCAAGCTTGGGTTCTGGGAGTCACAGAGCTGGCAGGTCACCTCTGCCCCGTACCACACATGCAAGTTCCCGGGACTGGGGAGGGTATCGTACGTGGCCCTGATGAGGAAACTTAGCCTCGCCTGGGGCATCTTCCACATGTCTGCCCACGTAACAACTCTGTTGACAACAGCCTCCCAATTGGTCCATCTCCCTTGCTGCTGTTGGCCCACAGCCTTGATCATATAGCTCTCCTCTTCCATCTTAACCACTTCTGAGATCACCAGATCTTTTCTTTCCTTCCTTGAGGCTTTGGACCACATCTTGGATGCTGCTCCCCATCCAAAGCCGGCTCTGCCAGACTGTATCTGTCCTACCATCTCCTGGTGTTTCAGTCGGACGATGGCCTGGTCTACTGTCTGCGTCGCATTCCACTTACGCCCTGTACAGACTTGGGTCTTGGTGTTACGGACAGACGGATCAGGTGAGTCTCTGAGCTCGAACACGAGCCTCACCTTCTCCTGTTTGTAGCCCAAGCTGATGGATTTCAGTGGCAGCTTCAGAATGGTTCTTCCAAACAGCGCCGTGTTGGAAAGACATCTGGGAAGGCCCAGCCACTTGCGAATGTAGTTGTTGGCTTTTGAGTCCATCTTGAGGACTGTTGTGGAGGTGATGTCGCACAACTTCAAGGGCCACATCAGGCGATGGTATAAGGTGAACTGGTAACACCAGACCTTGAATTTCCCTGGAATATGGCTTTGGTCAATTGTGTTCAGGCCATCCTTCAGCTGAGAAGTGACAGAGGCAGCCATGTGCTTATCAGACATGTCAGCAGTGTAACGCCTTCCGAGGCTCCGCACAGGTTGGTCGACCACGCGTGGGATTAATTCACCATCCACTGAGAATGAGATGTTGTCATTCCTGGCTCCTTTCCGGATGGAGAGGCTGCGGGACTTGGCAGGTTTTATTTTCATCCGTGCCCATGCTAGGAGCTCCCCGAGTCTTTTCAGGAGTCTGGAGGTACATGCAGCCGTCTGGAGGAGGATGGTAACATCATCCATGTAGCCCCGCAGCGCCGGGAGTCGCTGGCCTGACTCAGATCTCACTCCTCGGGCCATCTGTCTTCCACCGATAAGGATGATCTCGAAGGCTGTTATGAACAGTATTGGAGAGATAGAGCAACCCATTGCTATTCCCTTCTCTAACTGGTGCCAACCAGTTGAGATCTCCTGAGTCGTGTAGCAGACTTTGAAGTTGTTAAAGTAGTTTACTACCAGGCTTTGGATGCATGATGGAATGTGGAAGAAGTTGAGTGCAAAACTGATGAGTTGATGTGGAACCGATCCATAGGCATTGGCCAGATCCAACCAAACCACATGCAGGTCCGCTTTGTTGCGCTTGGCTGACTGGATTTGCTCCCAGATCATGGCCGAGTGCTCCACGCAGCCAGGGAAGCCTGGAACGCCTGCCTTCTGACAACTGGTGTCGATGTAATTGTTTGCCAGAAGGTAGTTGGTCATCCGCTTCGCCACCACGGTGAAGAAAAGCTTCCCTTCCACATTCAGTAGGGCAATACCTCTGAACTGGTCAATGTTACAAGAATTACTCTCTTTTGGGATAAAAGTTGTTATTGCTCTGCTCCACGATGATGGTATGGACTGGGTTTTCCAGGCAACGCCCATCAGCTTCCACAACAGCTTCAGGAGTCCAGGACAGTTTTTGAAAACCTTGTAAGGTACCCCGTTCGGTCCGGGTGCTGAAGCAGTTCTTGCACGCTCAACCACTTGCTTAACCTCAGCCCATCTCGGGGGGGGTGGTGTCAAACTGCGAGGAAGGCTCAGGTGGGCGAGGTACGTGCCCCGGTGATCCGAGGGGGAGATCCTTTTGGCTATCACTGAGCTGGACTTTGATGTGTTCCTCCAACTCCTGCTCACTGGTCTGGAGTGTCCCGTTCTTCTTTTCCTCTAGCAGGCTTCGAGCATACTTGAAGGGGTCCCGGAAGAAGCTTGCCCTTGCTTTCTCCCTGCGGCTTCTGCGTTTCCTGATTCTTTCAGCTCTCCTCAGTTGTGCGAGTCTTACTTTAATCTGGTCCCACAGGTTCTTCAGGCCGACTTTCTCCTGGTCATTGGCTTTCCTCCACTGCTTGCGTAAGAGGCGGCGTTCCTTTACGAGCTGGAGGATTTCTCTCTCCCGTCTCCCGCTCTGTTTGGGAACGATCTTCCTCTGTGGCATCAATCCAAAACGCTCTTTCCCTTCTTCGTAGATGATGTCTCCCATAATGTTTAGTTTGGAAGTTACACTGCCTCTTAGCGCACTTTGGAGGGTGGTGCATAAGTTAAAATCGAAGCTGCTCCAGGAGTCTTTGTCGTTGGCTTTTGGCCACTTCACTTTGGCTTTCCGGATAAGCTTCTCTGATGTTCCTCTTGTGGGTTCTCTACTTGGTGTTTCACTGTGCTGTGGGCTGTGCTGTTGTTGCTGCACATCCTGCAGGGAAGGCTGGTCCTCCTCTCTCTCACCAGTTGCAATGGTGGGATCAATAGCACTGTGGTGCTCAACCTGGCTAAGATTCCTCCTTGTCTGATCTGCTTCTGCAGTGCAAGCTTGCATCTGGTTGCGGCCACCGCCGCATTTTGCCTTTCCCTGGTGTATTCGCAGGCCCCTGTAGGTTGTTTCCTTGGCCCACCCACAGCCACATTCTCTGAGGATCCTCTGCTCGTTCGTCATTGTCGTGCCAGTCGTTTCCGTGTAATCCGTCCTGATTGGTCCATCTTTCATCCCGCCTCTCGGTGGACCACCGGGCTGTTTCTTCCTTAAATTGCTTGTAGTTAGGTTAGGGAGTCCATGGAGCTTGCTTCACAGACATGTGGAAAAGGGTAACTAGCCCCTCCACCCCTGGTGCAGTCTTTCCTGCTGCCAGCCAGTCTTCCCTGGCAGCCCACCAGTCTTTTCCTGGATGCCAACTGCTCTATTCACAGTAGTCACTGGAAAGCCAGTTAAGATAGATGTAAGCACAAGTTAACACTTGCAGGGCATTACTGCCTGACGCACCTCCGACAGTGCCATGTGGTGCTGGCTGCAGGGTCGTCAGCCGGGAGCCACCCTTCACAGATGTTTCGCTCCTTTAATCCCGGAACATCTCTGGGTGGTGGAGCAGCGACAGGGACGTCTCCCTGCCACCCCCTGCAGCCAGCTGGAGGATCCATAGTGTACCCACATTCTAACCCCGGTGTTATTGCTGTTGTGTATATGGAATGCCTGTAATAATGTATTCATGTGAGTTTGTAAGGTTTGCAAAAACAAAAAGTAGTTTTTTACTCAATATGAAAGTAATGATCTTAGAATCCTGAGATAATGCGAAAAAAGCAATAAAAATGTATTTAAACATAATTCCTAAACAACCCCTGCAAAATGGCTAATAATGCCTGGAGACATGTATCTTTGTTAGTTTTACTAGAAAAATGATCTTTTGTAAAGTTTGCAAAGACACAAACTAGTTTTTTTTAATTCAATATGACAGTATAACAGTCATACTAAATATGAAAGTTATATGAACATAACTCCAAAACCAAACATGTGTCATGTCTAAAAATGCCTGTCATAATGTATTAATGTGAGTTTGTAAGGTTTGCAAAAACAAAAAGTAGTTTTTTACTCAATATGAAAGTAATGATCTTAAAATCCTGAGATAATGCGAATAAAGCAATAAAAATGTCTTTAAACATAATTCCTAAACAACCCATGCAAAATGTGTAATAATGCCTGGAGACATGTATCTTTGTTAGTTTTACTAGAAAAATGATCTTTTGTAAAGTTTGCAAAGACACAAGCTAGTTTTTTTTATTCAATATGACAGTATAACAGTCATACTAAATATAAAAGTTATATAAACATAACTCCAAAACCAAACATGTGTCATGTTTAAAAATGCCTGTAATAATGTATTTATGTGAGTTTGTAAGGTTTGCAAAAACAAAAAGTAGTTTTCCTCAATATGAAAGTAATGATCTTAGAATCCTGAGATAATGCGAAAAAAGCAATAAAAATGTCTTTAAACATAATTCCAAAACAACCCATGCAAAATGGGTAATAATGCCTGGAGACATGTATCTTTGTTAGTTTTACTAGAAAAATGATCTTTTGTAAAGTTTGCAAAGACACAAACTAGTTTTTTTAAATTCAATATGACAGTATAACAGTCATACTAAATATGAAAGTTATATGAACATAACTCCAAAACCAAACATGTGTCATGTCTAAAAATGCCTGTAATAATGTATTAATGTGAGTTTGTTAGGTTTGCAAAAACAAAAGGTAGTTTTTTACTCAATATGAAAGTAATGATCTTAAAATCCTGAGATAATGCGAATAAAGCAATAAAAATGTCTTTAAACATAATTCCTAAACAACCCATGCAAAATGTGTAATAATGCCTGGAGACATGTATCTTTGTTAGTTTTACTAGAAAAATGATCTTTTGTAAAGTTTTCAAAGACACAAGCTATTTTTTTTAATTCAATATGACAGTATAACAGTCATACTAAATATAAAAGTTATATAAACATAACTCCAAAACCAAACATGTGTCATGTCTAAAAATGCCTGTAATAATGTATTTATGTGAGTTTGTAAGGTTTGCAAAAACAAAAAGTAGTGTTTTACTCAATATGAAAGTAATGATCTTAGAATCCTGAGATAATGCGAAAAAAGCAATTAAAAATGTATTTAAACATAATTCCTAAACAACCCATGCAAAATGGGTAATAATGCCTGGACACATGTATCTTTGTTAGTTTTACTAGAAAAATGATGTTTTGTAAAGTTTGCAAAGACACAAGCTAGTTTTTTAAAATTAAATATAACAGTATAACAGTCCTACTAAATATGAAAGTTATCAAAACATAACTCCAAAACCAAACATGTGTTATGTCTAAAAATGCCTGTAATAATGTATTTATGTGAGTTTGTAAGGTTTGCAAAACAAAAAGTAGTTTTTTCCTCCATATGAAAGTAAGGATTTTAGAATCCTGAGATAATGCGAAAAAAGCAATAAAAATGTATTCAAACATAATTCCTAAACAACCCATGCAAAATGGGTAATAATGCCTGGAGACATGTATCTTTGTTAGTTTTACTAGAAAAATGATATTTTGTAAAGTTTGCAAAGACACAAGCTAGTTTTTTTAATTCAATATGACAGTATAACAGTCATATTAAATATAAAAGTTATATAAACATAACTCCAAAACCAAACATGTGTCATGTCTAAAAATGCCTGTAATAATGTATTTATGTGAGTTTGTAAGGTTTGCAAAAACAAAGAGTAGTTTTTTACTCAATATGAAAGTAATGCGAATCCTGAGATAATGCGAAAAAAGCAATAAAAATGTCTTTAAACATAATTCCTAAACAACCCATGCAAAATGGGTAATAATGCCTGGAGACATGTATCTTTGTTAGTTTTACTAGAAAAATGATATTTTGTAATGTTTGCAAAGACACAAACTAGTTTTTTTTAATTCAATATGACAGTATAACAATCATACTAAATATGAAAGTTATATAAACATAACTCCAAAACCAAACATGTGTCATGTCTAAAAATGCCTGTAATAATGTATTTATGTGAGTTTGTAAGGTTTGCAAAAACAAAAAGTAGTTTTTTACTCAATATGAAAGTAATGATCTTAGAATCCTGAGATAATGCGAAAAAAGCAATAAAAATGTATTTAAACATAATTCCTAAACAACCCATGCAAAATGGGTAATAATGCCTGGAGACATGTATCTTTGTTAGTTTTACTAGAAAAATGATGTTTTGTAAAGTTTGCAAAGACACAAGCTAGTTTTTTAAAATTAAATATGACAGTATAACAGTCCTACTAAATATGAAAGTTATCAAAACATAACTCCAAAACCAAACATGTGTTATGTCTAAAAATGCCTGTAATAATGTATTTATGTGAGTTTGTAAGGTTTGCAAAACAAAAAGTAGTTTTTTTCCTCAATATGAAAGTAAGGATTTTAGAATCCTGAGATAATGCGAAAAAAGCAATAAAAATGTATTTAAACATAATTCCTAAACAACCCGTGCAAAATGGGTAATAATGCCTGGAGACATGTATCTTTGTTAGTTTTACTAGAAAAATTATCTTTTGTAAAGTTTGCAAAGACACAAGCTAGTTTTTTCTTATTCAATATGAGAGTATAACAGTCATACTAAATATGAAAGTTAATAAACATAACTCCAAAACCAAACATGTGTCATGTCTAAAAATGCCTGTATTAATGTATTAATGTGAGTTTGTAAGGTTTGCAAAAACAAAAACTAGTTTTTTACTCAATATGAAAGTAATGATCGAAGAATCCTGAGATAATGCGAAAAAAGCAATAAAAATGTATTTAAACATAATTCCTAAACAACCCATGCAAAATGGGTAATAATGCCTGGAGACATGTATCTTTGTTGGTTTTACTAGAAAAATGATATTTTGTAAAGTTTGCAAAGACACAAGCTAGTTTTTTTTTATTCAATATGAAAGTATAACAGTCATACTAAATATAAAAGTTATATAAACATAACTCCAGAACCAAACGTGTGTCATGTCTAAAATTGCTTATAATAATGTATTCATTTGTACAAATGTATTCAAACACAATTTTTAAACCAAACATGTGAATTGTCTAAAAATGCCTGTAATATTGAATTTATGTAAGTTTTACTAGAATCAATTGTTTTTGTAAGGTTTGCAAATACAAAAATTAGGTTTTACACATAATGACATTATAACTTTAACACTCAATATGAAAGTTATTTAATTATAACTCCTAAATACACATGAAACATGTCTAATAGCGTGAAAAAAATTATCTTTGTGAGTGTTGCTAGAAACATTTTCTTTTGTAAGGTTTGCAAAGACACAAGTTAGATTTTTTTAACTCAATATGACAGTATAACGCCACACTCAATATGACAGTTATTTAAACATAACTCCTAAACTACACCTGAAAAATGGCTAATAATGCCTGAAATAATGCATCTTTGGGAGTTTTCCTGGAAACATATGCTTTTTTTAAGGCTTGCAAACACAAAAATTATTTGTATTGTATTATGTATTACAACATAATTCCTAAACCAAACATGCAAAATGTCTGAAAATGCCTGTAATATTGAATCCATGTGAGTTTTATTTGAATCAGTTGTATGGTTTGCTAATACAAAAATTGGGTTTTATGACAAACACAAGTTAGTTTTTTTACTCAATATAACAGTTTAGCTGTCATACTATATATGAAAGTTATATAAACATAACTCCAAAACCAAACCATTATGTCCAAAACTGCCTGTAATATTGTATATATGTGAGTTTTACTAGAATCAGGGTTGCAAATACAAAAATTGGGTTTTATGACAGTATACTGTCACACTCAATATGACAGTTATTTAAACATAACTCAAACAACACATGCAAAATAGCTAATAATGCCTGGAGCATGTATCTTAGTTAGTTTTACTAGAAAAATGGTATTTTGTAAGGTTGGAAAGACACAAGTTAGTTGTTGTTTTTATTCAATATGACAGTATAACTGTCATACTAAATATGAAAGTTATATAAACATAACTCTAAAACCAAACATGCATTGTGTCTAAAAATGCCTGTAATATTGTATCTGTGTGAGTTTAAGTAGATTTAGTTGTTTTTGTAAGGTTTGCAAATACAAAATAAGGGTTTTACTCACTATGACAGTTTACTGTCACACTCAATCCGACAGTTATTTATTTAAACATAACTCCTAAACCACACATGCAAAATGGCTAATAATGCCTGGAGATATGTATCTTTGTGAGTTTTACTAGAAACATTATATTGTGTAAGGTTTAGTTAGTTTTTGTACTCAATCTGACAGTATAACTGTCATTCTAAATCCATACATTTTCTTCCGCTTATCCGAGGTCGGGTTGCGGGGGCAGCAGCCTGAGCAGAAAATCCCAGACTTCCCTCTCCCCAGCCACTTCGTCCAGCTCTTCTCGGGGTATTCCGAGGCGTTCCCAGGCCAGCCGGGGACATAGTCTTTCCAATGTGTCCTAGGTCTTCCCCGTGGCCTCCTGCCACACCTCCCTAGAGGCGTTCGGGTGGCATCCTGAGCAGATGCCCGAACCACCTCATGGCTCCTCTCAATGTGGAGGAGCAGCGGCTTTACTTTGAGTTCCTCCCGGATGACAGAGCTTCTCACCCTGTCTCTAAGGGAGAGACCCACCACCCGGCAGAGGAAACGCATTTCGGCCGCTTGTCCTTTCGGTCATAACCCAAAGCTGGGAACGTAGATCGACGGTAAATTGAGAGCTTTTCCTTCTGGCTCAGCTCCTTCTTCACCACAACGGATCGATATAGCGTCCTCAATACTGAAGACGCCGCACCAAACCGCCTGTGGATCTCTCGATCCACTCTATCCTCACTCGTGAACAAGACTCCTAGGTACTTGAACTCCTCCACTTGGGGCAAGATCTCCTCCCCAACCTGGAGATGGCACGAGAACCATGGACTTGGACTTGGAGGTGCTGATTCTCATCCCAGTCGCTTCACACTCAAGGACCCTGCCGAGAGTATAGACCTGGTCTACCGTTCCACGACCAGGACGAAAACCACACTGTTCGTCCTGGATCCGAGTTTCCTCCTCTCCAGTACACATGAATAGACCTTACCGGGAAGGCTGAGGAGTGTGTTTCACGATAGTTGGAACACACCCTCCGGTTCCCCTTCTTAAAGAGAGGAACCACCACCCCGGTGTGCCAATCCAGAGGTACCACCCCCAATGTTCACGCGATGTTGCAGAGTCTTGTCAACCAAGACAGCCCCACAGTATCCAGAGCCTTAAGGAACTCATCCACCACCGGGGCCTTGCCACAGAGGAGCTTTTTAACTACCTAGGCAACCTAAGCCCCAGAAATAGGAGAGTCCACCACAGATTCCCCAGGCACTGCTTGGCCTGTCGGTATGCCCGCTGCCTCTGGAGTCCCATGAGCCAAAAGGACCCGATAGGCTCTTTCTTCAGCTTGACGGCATCCCTCCCTGCTGGTGGCCACCAGCGAGTTCTAGGATTACCGCCACGACAGGCACCAAACACCTTGCGGCCACAGCTCCAATCAGCAGGCTCGACAAGAGAGGCACGGAACATGGTCCACTCAGACTCAATGTCCAGCACCTCCCTCGTGACATGTTCAAAGTTCTTCCTTATGTTTGAACATTGTGTTTGTTATGGACAATCCGTGACGAGCACAAAAGTCCAATAACAAAGCACCACTTGCGTTCAGATCCGGGTGGCCATTTTTCCCAATCACGACTCTCCAGGTTTCTCTGTCCTTGCCAACATGAGCATTGAAGTCCCCCAACAGAACAAGGGAATTACCCGAGGGAGCACTCTCCAGTGCTCCCTCAAGGGAATCCAAAAAGAGTGGGTACTCTGAGCTGCTGTTTGGTGCGTAAACACAAACAACAGTCAGGACCCGTCACCCAACCCGAAGGCGGAGGGAAGCTACCATCTCGTCTACTGGGTTAAAGTCCAACGTGCAGGCTTTGAGCAACAACAATTGCCACCCCAGCCTCTCATTGCTTGCAACGCCAGAGTGGAAGAGAGTCCAGCCCCTCTTGAGAGAACAGGTTCCAGAGCCCTTGCTGTGCGTCGAAGTGAGTCCAACTATATCTAGCCGGAACTTCTTCACCTCGCGCACCAGCTCAGGCTCTTTCCCTCCCAGCGAGGTGACGTTCCACGTCCCAAGAGCGAGCTTATGTAGCCGATAATCGGACTGCCAAGTGCCCTGCCTTCGGCTTCCGCCCAGTTCACACTGCATCCGACCTCTATGACCTCAATGGGCCCATGAGTGGTGAGCCCATTGGAGGGTTGACCCACGTTGCCTCTTCGAAATGAGCCCGGCAGGGCCCCATGGAGACAGGCCCGGCCACCAGTCGCTCGCCATCGTGCCCCACCTCTGCGCCTGGCTCCACAGGGAAGCCACAGTGACCTGCGCCTGGGCGAGAAAAATCTAGGTCCTCGATTTGTACTTTTCATAAAGGTCTTTGAGCTGCTCTTTGTCTGATCCCTCACCTAGGACCTTTTCTCAGGGGATCCCGAGGCGTTCCCAGGCCAGCCGGGAGACATAGTGTTCCCAATGTGTCCTGGGTCTTCCCCGTGGCCTCCAGGATGACAGAGATTCACCTTCACCAGGGGTGTCAAACTCAAATACAGAGTGGGCCAAAGTTTAAAACTGAACAAAGCCGCGGGCCAAGGTTGAACAAATTAACCTTTTAATAGGGACCCAAACAAGTTTTGCATTGAATATTGAACAAGCAAGGCTTATATAACTTTATAGTGACATGCAAAATGGAGTTTCAAATAATAATAATAATAATTAAAAAATATCAATTGCATATCAAATACAATTTAAATAAAAATTGAATGCCTCTTTTCTATTTGCAGCCTTCTGAGGTAAATATCAACATTAACTTTTTCCACAGGCTAATAAATTTGAAAATAAAATAACAATGAATAAAACAACCATTCAGGACTTTAAACTGCTCAGTTTGCAACACACTGATCTAATTTGATGTGCCCAAGCCAGATACCTAGCATCTTTTTTTAGATGCTAGTTCTTTAATGTCGGGGCTCAGGCTTTGAGCTGAGGCAACTTTCATTATCGAACGAAGGTGTTCAACAGTCATATCTCGTACACCCAATTCTAACATCATTCACACCCAGTCACAAGATATGTGCAGCTTCAGCACGCATACACAAATGAATGCAACGCATACTTCATCAACAGCGATACAGGTTACACTGAGGGTGCCAGTATAAAAAACTTTAACACTGTTAGAAATATACGCCACACTGTGAACCCACACCAAACAAAAATAAAAAACACTTTTCGGGAGAACATCCGCACCGTACCATAACATAAACACAAAAGAACAAATACCCAGAATCTTTTGCAGCATTAACTCTTTCGGGACGCTACAAAATACACCCCCGCTACCACCAAACCCCCCCCCCACACACACACACACACACCTTGTAGCGTCCCGGAAGATTTAGTGCTACAAAGGGTTCTGGGTATTTGTTGTGTTGTGTTTATGTTGTGTTACGGTGCGGATGTTCTCCCGAAATGTGTTTGTCATTCTTGTTTGGTGTGGATTCACAGTGTGGCGTATATTTCTAAAAGTGTTAAAGTTTTTTATTTGGCTACCGTCAGTGTAACCTGTATCGCTGTTGATGAAGTATGCGTTGCATTCAATTGTGTGTGTGTTGGTGCTTCTGAGTAACCCCTGGCTGCAGCCCGCAGATCGAGGAGGGGCTTATTTTCCCTCAATGTGGGCGGGCTCAACGTTGAGCCCGCGGGCTCCATCTGGTGGCGGAGATCCGAATATGGAAAAAGGTTCATGTATTTGATAGACTTAGACATTCCTACTTTTAACTTGTCAAATGTGTTTTTTTACCATGAAAATATATATATATATATATATATATATATATATATATATAAATATATATATATATATATATACATATATATATATATATATATATATATATATATATATATATATATATATATATATATATATATATATATACATATATATATATATATAAACCATAGCATTTACCATGAAAAAAAAAAGAATAATAATTATATATAAACCATAGCATTTCCAAAAGAGTATAGACACATATTATTTTGCACACTCAATTATATTAGCTAAGTCAAATAAACCAAAGACAGAATACTTTGCATCATTGATTTTATTTTTCACCCCAGGTTAAAAATGTTTGATCTGTAAAGAAAAAAAAAATGTTGTAGCCTAGCCAAATACATTCCTTAAGCTTCCATAAATGTTTAACAATGGCAAGTATCAAGGTATTTTTCTGGCCCAGAACAAGCAACCCTGTTCCCTGTTTCCAGTTCTGTTCATTTTCCACTGTCTAGAAAGGAAACCGATTGCGGTTCTTATAGGCACAATAACAATGCAAGATGTAAAACTAAGGTAATTGAAATAAGTGGAGGAATTACGCTTTAGTCTAGCAATAGTTGACTACAAGACTAATTAATCACATGACCTCTCACCTGTAGCCCTCCTTGCACTCGTCGCCGTTTTCTGTCCTGCAATCGGTCTTCTTCAGACCTTAGTGATTTAATGACAACATACATTCACTATGAAAACATTCATGTTGGTCTGTTGACCGTGAGTAAAACATTTTTTTTTGTGATTTGTGATATTCAAAGCACTTACTGCATGGGGAAGTTCTGCAGGAGAGCGAGACACCACCATCTCCTAATTTGCAGCATGTTTTCCTTTGAAGAAGGAAATGCAGGAAGATGTTAATATCCATCCATCCATCCATTTTCTACCGCTGATTCCCTTCGGGGTCGCGAGGGGCGCTGGAGCCTATCTCACCTACAATTGGGCGGAAGGTGGGGTACACCCTGGACAAGTCGCCACCTCATCGCAGAGATGTTAATATGTTGTAAAAAAAATAACACCTTGTACACTAAGCATAATGTGTCACGATTTACACATACCTCTCTGAAATCACAATTGGCCCCCATTACAATGTACAGAGTGTACTGTAAGCCAAGAGGTACTGCTTAATATAATGTCAGGCGTATTCCCAAGGATACATTTTTTTCAATACAAATTAATGTGGTTTTAATGTAGCAAGCAAACATTTTGACAGACAACAGCAATGCTATAACATGCTGATTTGGTCTTACCATCAAAACAAACACGCCACAGTTGTTGGAGCACCCTTGCTTTGTTAGGCCCTGAGGTGTGAACAATGTATTTTAACAAAAGTATGGCAAGAAAATAGTAAAAAGTTAGCAAGTGCTATTATGCAATGTCTCACCTGGACATCATTCACACCAAGCTCTCTCCAGGGGCCAGAAGAGAGGCTGTGAGCAACGTGTCTGTACAAATAATAAGCGAAATAAAAGTCACTCAACTTCAATCAACTTTTGATTGAAAAGCACGCATAAACGCTTGGAACAAAGCCTGAACTGAATAAGGAAAAGGTTGGAACTTCAAATCAAAAAGTTTTCATAACAGGCTTAAACAGAACTGCCCGTCTCAAAAAAGATAAATAGTTCTGTTTCCATCTGTTTAAGGAATCAAAATAGTTGGAATATGGAATGGAATATTTTAGATCAAATAAAAACAGAACCATTAATTAAAACAAACAAAGGACAAGTGGTTTAAAACAGAACTACCACTGTCCAGGAGGTGCCCTAAAAACCTGAATAGACTGGTTCTACTCTCATCTCTCCAAGACATGAGACAGCTAGTGGAAGAAAACAAAGTCTTAATACGTGTGTGATTATATGAGTGACATTCATAGATAACCACAGTGGCACAATAGTTAACTTTACCAGTTGTTCCTGGCTGTCTTGGAGTTTCTGTCCCCAGTATGCAGTGTGTGCTGAAAACTTGTGGAGACTAGGGAAGTCTCCATGAGGTCTCTGCTCACTGTCATCATTTACTAGTGTAGAAAGCAACAACCGAAAAATAAAATCAAGTGTGAAATGTCACATTTCTCATTTGAATGATGTGCAAAATAGAGCCAAAACTTTTTGATTTGAAGTTCCAACCTTTTCATTATTCAGTTCAGGCTTTGTTCCAAGCGTTTATGCGTGCTTTTCAATCAAAAGTTGATTGAAGTTGAGTGACTTTTATTTCGCTTATTATTTGTACAGACACGTTGCTCACAGCCTCTCTTCTGGCCCCTGGAGAGAGCTTGGTGTGAATGATGTCCAGGTGAGACATTACATAATAGCATTTGCTAACTTTTTACTATTTTCTTGCCATACTTTTATTAAAATACATTGTTCACACCTCAGGGCCTAACAAAGCAAGGGTGCTCCAACAACTGTGGCGTGTTTGTTTTGATGGTAAGACCAAATCAGCATATTATAGCATTGCTGTTGTCTGTCAAAATGTTTGCTTGCTACATTAAAACCACATTAATTTGTATTGAAAAAAATGTATCCTTGGGAATACGCCTGACATTATATTAAGCAGTACCTCTTGGCTTACAGTACACTCTGTACATTGTAATGGGGGCCAATTGTGATTTCAGAGAGGTATGTGTAAATCGTGACACATTATGCTTAGTGTACAAGGTGTTATTTTTTTTACAACATATTAACATCTCTGCGATGAGATGGCGACTTGTCCAGGGTGTACCCCGCCTTCCGCCCAATTGTAGCTGAGATAGGCTCCAGCGCCCCTCGCGACCCCGAAGGGAATAAGCGGTAGAAAATGGATGGATGGATGGATATTAACATCTTCCTGCATTTCCTTCTTCAAAGGAAAACATGCTGCAAATTAGGAGATGGTGGTGTCTCGCTCTCCTGCAGAACTTCCCCATGCCGTAAGTGCTTTGAATATCACAAATCACAAAAAAAATGTTTTACTCACGGTCAACAGACCAACATGAATGTTTTCATAGTGAATGTATGTTGTCATTAAATCACTAAGGTCTGAAGAAGACCGATTGCAGGACAGAAAACGGCGACGAGTGCAAGGAGGGCTACAGGTGAGAGGTCATGTGATTAATTAGTCTTGTAGTCAACTATTGCTAGACTAAAGCGTAATTCCTCCACTTATTTCAATTACCTTAGTTTTACATCTTGCATTGTTATTGTGCCTATAAGAACCGCAATCGGTTTCCTTTCTAGACAGTGGAAAATGAACAGAACTGGAAACAGGGAACAGGGTTGCTTGTTATGGGCCAGAAAAATACCTTGATACTTGCCATTGTTAAACATTTATGGGAGCTTAAGGAATGTATTTGGCTAGGCTACAACATTTTTTTTCTTTACAGATCAAACATTTTTAGCCTGGGGTGAAAAATAAAATCAATGATGCAAAGTCTTCTGTCTTTGGTTTATTTGACTTTGCTAATATAATTGAGTGTGCAAAATAATATGTGTCTATACTCTTATGGAAATGCTATGGTTTAGATATATATTTTTTTAAATTGTTTTTTCATGGTAAAAAAAAATACATTTGACAAGTTAAAAGTAGGAATGTCTAAGTCTATCAAATACATGAACCTTTTTCCATACTATGGTTTATATATTTTTTTTTTCAATTGTTTTTTCATGGTAAAAAAAAATACATTTGACAAGTTTTTTTTGTGTTTTTTTTTGCAAATATTTGTATTGAAATTTACAGTTAAAATCACATTTAACAGTCATACTTTGGTCACGCAAAACCTTCATACAATCGCACATCCACTCATACCCACTCACATGCACACTTGAGGAGAGAGGTGCACTTAAACTTTAACAATTCAAGGTTTACAGTATAAACAGTATTAGAAAAGATACCCAGATATTGTATATATATATATATGTATATATATATATATATATATATATATATATATATATATATATATATATATATATATATATCCATCCATCCCGCTCTGGCTCAGGATCAGCTACAGGCTATCCAGACCATAGTGGATGAACATTCCTCGGCATCAAGGATCCTCAGGAAGTGATCCCAAGATCACCTCTCGAGGACCTCTCCACCGTTCACACTTAAAAAAGAAAAGGAAAGTCACAGAAGTTGATCAGATGTAAAACAATACAAAATAAAAAGACACAAAAAATAAATAAATAAATAAGCAAATAAACCGTGGCAAGGCCATATCAGAAGTAACAAAAAAAACACAATAATAGTGTAGGATCAATACAGAAAATAATGAAGATAATAAAAAAGGAATAAAACTACAAAAAAGATGGCAGATACATTTGACAAGTTAAAAGTAGGAATGTCTAAGTCTATCAAATACATGAACCTTTTTTCATACTATGGTTTATATATATATATATTTTTTATTGTTTTTTCATGGTAAAAAAAATACATTTGACAAGTTAAAAGTAGCTTTATTGACGTTTGAGAATGTGTGCTGCCGGATCTCCGCCACCAGATGGAGCCCGCGGGCTCAACGTTGAGACCCGCCCACATTGAGGGAAAATAAGCCCCTCCTCGATCTGCGGGCTGCAGCCAGGGGCACTTGGCAGAAGCTGTACTGACATGAAACTGGGCCGGCACTCGTTTGACTAGCTGAAAAAAAAAAATAAAAAAAAATTCGGGAGGAGTGCTGGAGTCACTCCCGGGAGGGTTGGCAAGTATTAGAAGTAGCGGTGAATGCGGTGTTACCGCGGCACTGCCGCAATGTATAATCGCCGGTCCAGCTTTAGTGTTAATTTGATATTGCCTCAAGGGCCAAGTCAAATTACACGTTGGGCCAAATTTGGCCCACGGGCCAGAGTTTGACACCCATGACCTTCACTGTAAAAAATTACTGTAAAAATAAAAAATAAAATTACAGTTATATACTCCATCCATCCATCCATTTTCTACCGCTTATTCCCTTCGGGGTCGCGGGGGGCGCTGGAGCCTATCTCAGCTACAATCAGGCGGAAGGCGGGGTACACCCTGGACAAGTCGCCACCTCATCGCAGGGCCAACACAGATAGACAGACAACATTCACACTCACATTCACACACTAGGGCCAATTTAGTGTTGCCAATCAACCTATCATGTTCTTCTTAAATGCAGTTAAGTACTGTAAATTTTGTTGCATTTTTCAAAAAATATCGACCAGCAGTAAGTTACTGTAAAACCTACAGTGTAATTCAATATTTTTCAGACTTGTTTCTTGGGTCCGCCCACAATTCGTCCAACCGAGCTTCATTTCACCTGGCTAAATCCATCCTACTGCATCGTGTGTTTTTGATAACAAGGTAAGAGTCACTTGTACCTTGATGTGTCATTTTCTGTTTGAATTACTTTATATATATATTTATAAAGTCCGAAATGTCAGCATCACAGACACTATCGTTGACCACGCGCATGTACCGCCGCATGCTAGCTAGCTAAGTTTTCTTCTTTTTTGTCATAGTCATCATAAAAGATGATAACTTGCAACATATGTGCTACGACTTGCAGCAATGTATTTGCGTATGTTAGACACATGCGAAGTCATAGTTGTATGCCTAGTGTGCTTTCCCTAAATGCACAAGAGTTTTTTCCAACTTCTCAGCCTTCAAAACTCACAGCCGTCGTCATAAATATGGCAAGAGTAGGACTGATATGTATAGCGCAGAAGGTTTACCTTGTAATATTGTCTCATGTAGCGCTAAGTGCGATGATATACGGGCCCTTCTCCTGCATTTGAAAAGTCATATTACCGAAGGTAGGACAGTTACGTGCCCCTTCAGTCAATGTGAAAAAAGATTTACAGTTAAGTCTACTTTCACATCGCACGCGTCAAGGAAGCACTACGGCTACACTGAACGAAGTTTGACTTGATCAACAGCAAATCCAAGCAGCTCTTGTGTTATTAACACTGATGATGACTATTGTGATATGCAACTTGAGAATTCAGGATATTCCTGTTATGAAGACATGGAGGTCTACTTGCATTAAAAAAATGTTCACAGCACTGAAAAAAGGTTGAGAACCACTGTCTTAGGACAGTGGTTCTCAACCTTTTTTCAGTGATGTACCCCTGTGAACATTTTTTAAATTCAAGTACCCCCTAATCAGAGCAAAGCATTTTTGGTTGAAAAAAAGAGATAAAGAAGTAAAATACAACACTATGTCATCAGTTTCTGATTCATTAAATTGTATAACAGTGCAAAATATTGCTCATTTGTTGTGGTCTTTCTTGAACTATTTGGAAAAAAAGATATAAAAATAACTAAAAACTTGTTGAAAAATAAACAAGTGATTCAATTATAAATGAAGATTTTTACACATAGAAGTAATCAACTTAAAGTGCCCTCTTTGGGGATTGCAATAGAGATCCATCTGGATTCATGAACTTCATTCTCAACATTTCTTCACAAAAAAAGAAATCTTTAACATCAATATTTATGGAACATGTCCACTACGCTTTAACCAAGCCTGCATTGTTTTCTACATGGATAGTTGATTGACAGTTGGTGCCGTGTGGCACCGCCAGTTAGAGTCAAACCATCATGGCATGGGGGAAACTCTGGCTTTATGGTAATGAATGGAATAGCCTACTTGATTAGTTGTTCAGTTTATGAACTTACATTCATATTTTGTCGAAGTATTATTCAATAAATATATTTATAAAGGATTTTTGAATTGTTGCTATTTTTAGAATATTTTAAAAAAATCTCACGTACCCCTTGGCATACCTTCAAGTACCCCCAGGAGTACGCGTACCCCCATTTGAGAACCACTGCCTTAGGAGACTAGATGTAAACAGAGGAAAGAGAGAGCGAGTGAGGTGGCCATTCCAAATACTTTTAAAATGCTACCCATATTGGATACTGTTTAGGAACATAAACTGCATTTCTTGACTGTACCAGTTGCTGGTGACAAATTCACAATAAAACGTTGGATGATCAGCATGGAAGGTGATGTCATCTGCAAAGGCGTCCAACCTAGCTTAATCTCAGGGCTTGCTGCCCTTCTTGCCACCTACTATGTGTTCAACTTGGAATACCAAGAGGAAGGTCCTCGGACATTGGAATTTGTTCAAAGGTAAATCCTCTTGATACTGTTGAAATACTGTTAGGATATTTTATTTTATATTTCTCACCTCTGTTCAGGAATTTGACTTGTCATTTCCCCAATTGTGTGCCTTAAATCAATGACTCTTCTGTTCCTTTGTGTACCTTCTTATTAGGGACCGAAGCACCAGTTTGACTCTAGGATACAGAGAAGGTAGGTAATGTGCAGGTAAAGATATGTTGACTGGGTCAAAGAAGGAAGCACCTGTTTGACCCCAGGATGCAGAAAAAGTAGGTAATTTGCAGGTAAAGATATGTTGACTGGATGATGGCAGGAAGCACCAGCTTGACCTGAGAATGCAGAGCAAGTAGGTAATGTGCGGGTGAAGATATGTTGAATGGGTAAAGGCAGGAAGCACCAGTGTGACCCCACCATGCAGGGAAGGTAGGTAATGTGCGGGTGAAGGTATGTTGAATGGGTGAAAGAAGGAAGCGCAGGTGTGGTCGAGGCCATGCAGACAAGGTAGGTATGTGCAGGTGAAGATATGTTGTATGGTGAAAGAAAGAAGCACCAGTGTGACCCAAGGATGCAGGGAAGGTAGGTAATGTGCAGGTAAAGATATGTTGAATGGGTGAAGGCAGGAAACACCAGCTAGACGCCAGGATACAGAGAAGGTAGGTAATGTGCAGGTAAAGATATGTTGAATGAGTAAAGGTAGAAAGCACCAGCGTGACCACACTATGCAGAGAAGGTAGGTAATGTGCAGGTAAAGATATGTTGAATGGGTAAAGGCAAGAAGCACCAGTGTGACCCCAGGATGCAGAGAAGATAGGTAATGAGCAGGTAACGATATGTTAAATGGGTGAAAGCAGGAAACATCAGCGTAAATACACGGTCCCGTACATGGAGAGAAAACATAAATAGAGAGAGGGATTGGGGAGGCTTTAGCATTGTCTTCCTCTCTGAATTTGTCTTAATGGGTTTTAGAGCATTCACTCATCTACAGCTGTGGTTATGGTATAGGCTCACAAAAATCCTAAAATTGATATTAATATTTGTGCAGTGCATATTCCTAAATAACAATGTGAGGGGGGTTCTGTATCGACTGCAAGTAATCTTCAATCACAACAGAATATCTAATATGCTTTCTCTCTTTTTTAGGCGATTCATTGGCGTTAACCCTGAGAGGGGAACAAAGGCTAGCCAGGGAAAGGTGGTGTCCAAGAAGACCGGGAAGCTGGTCCAGAAAAAGGCAGCAACTGTAAATCCTCACGTAGCCACCCTTATAAAACATCTCACAGACTTTGAGTGGGGCTTTATGTAGCCGACAACTAAACACTGGACTCGTGTTCAGTGTTTTGTCTCCAGTTAGAAATTAAGTGGACATGTTATAAATGTTAAAATGCTTTACTGAAAATAAGAAGAATGCACTAAATGTACTTTGAATGTATTTGATGCACAATAAATAATTGGTTAATAAAAACATAATCTTGCAAGGCCATTTCTCCAGTCATTTTTATGCCAGCAGATTGCAGGGATTTTGATTTTGAAAAATTAAAAGTTCAACTCATTAACTTCTAGTGGCATTATACTGTAAAGCTCAGTCTATAGTGCTTACAATTATTTTACTGTAATTAACTGTTAATGGATATTACAGTAGATACACTAAAATAACAGTGTAATGCCGCTAAACAGATGACAGCATAATGCTGTGAAGCGTATATTTGACACAGCACAGTACTGTGATACTTTTTACAGTAATAAACTGTAGTGATAAATCACAGTATGTGTGCTGTAGAAAAACAGTTTTATACTGGAACCATTAGCTGCCAGTAGGTTACTGTAATTAAACGGTGAAAATTCTTACAGTAAGGGAGAGACCCGCCACCCAGCGGAGAAAACTCATTTCGGCCGCCAGCCTGTGCATCTCACGATCCACTCTTCCCTCACTCATGAACAAGACTCCAGGTACTTGAACTCATCCACTTGGGGCAAGATCTCCTGCCCAACCTCGAAATGGCACTCCACCCTTTCCCGGGCGAGAACCTCGGACTTGGAGGTGCTGATTCTCATCCCAGTCGCTTCACACTCGGCTGCGAACCAATCCAATGAGAGCTGAAGATCCTGGCCAGTTAAAGCCATAAGGACCACATCATCTGCAAAAAGGAGAGACCTAATCCTGCAGCCACCAAACCGGATCCCCTCAACGCCATGACTGCGCCTAGAAATTCTGTCCATAAAATTTATGAACACATTTGGTGACTAAGGGCAGCCAACACGAGGGTTGGACTCCGGTCCAACCCTCACTGGAAAGGGGTCCGACTTACTGCTGGCAATGCGGACCAAGCTCTGACACTGATCATACAGGGAGCGACCCGCCACAATCAGACATGCCGATACCCCATACTCTCTGAGCACTCCCCACAGGACTTCCCGGGGTGGCCACGGTCGAATGTCTTCTCCAAGTCCACAAAGCACATGTAGACTGGTTGGACAAACTCCCATGCACACTCAAGGACCCTGCCGAGAGTATAGAGCTGGTCTACCGTTCCACGACAAGGACGAAAACCACACTGTTCGTCCTGGATCCGAGGTTCCTCCTCTCCAGTACACATGAATAGACCTTACCGGGAAGGCTGAGGAGTGTGATCTACGATAGTTGGAACACACCCTCCGGTTCCCCTTCTTAAAGAGAGGAACCACCACCCTGGTCTGCCAATCCAGAGGTACCGCCCCTGATGTCCATGCGATGTTGCAGAGTCTTGTCAACTAAAACAGCCCCACAGCATCCAGAGCCTTAAGGAACTCCGGACGGAGCTCATCCACCCCCGCGGCCTTGCCACCGAGGAGCTTTTTAACTACCTTGGCAACCTCAGCCCCAGAAATAGGAGAGCCCACCACAGATTCCCCAGGCACTGCTTGGCCTGTCGGTATGCCCGCTGCCTCTGGAGTCCCATGAGCCAAAAGGACCAGATAAGCTCTTTCTTCAGCTTGACGGCATCCCGCACTGCTGGTGGCCACCAGCGGGTTCTAGGATTACCGCCATGACAGGCACCAAACACCTTGCGGCCACAGCTCCAATCAGCTGGCTTGACAAGAGAGGCACGGAACATGATCCATTCAGACTCAATGTCCAGCACCTCCTTTGTGACATGTTCAAAGTTCCTCCTGAGGTAGAAAAAGAAACTCTCTCTGACAGGAGACTGCTAGGCATTCCCAAAAGACTCTCACAATGCGTTTGGGCCTGCCAGGTCTGTCCGGGATCCTACCCCACCATCGGTGATCGGTAGAAAGCTCGCCCCTCTCTTCACCCGAGTGTCCAAAACATGAGGCCGCAAATCCCATGACACAACTACAAAGTCAATAATGGAACTGCGGCCGAGGGTGTCCTGGTGCCAAGTGCACATATGGACACCCTTATGTTTGAACATTGTGTTTGTTATGGACAATCAGTGACTAGCACAAAAGTCCAATAACAAAGCACCACTTGGGTTCAGATCCGGGTGGCCATTTTTCCCAATCACGACTCTCCAGGTTTCAAAGTCGTTGCCAACATGAGCGTTGAAGAACCCCAGCAGAACAAAGGAATCACCCGAGGGAGCACTCTCAAGGGAATCCAAAAAGAGTGGGTACTCTGAGCTGCTGTTTGGTGCGTAAACACCAACAACAGTCAGGACCCGTCACCCAACCCGAAAGCGGAGGAAAGTTACCATCTCGTCTTCTGGGTTAAGTCCAACGTGCAGGCTTTGAGCCGGGGGGCAACAAGAATTGCCAACCCAGCCTCTCATTACTTGCAACGCCAGAGTGGAAGAGAGTCCAACCCCTCTTGAGAGAACAGGTTCCAGAGCCCTCGCTGTGCGTCGAAGTGAGTCCAGCTTTATCTAGCCGGGAACTTGTCCACCTCGCGAGGTGACGTTCCACGTCCCAAGAGCGAGCTTATGTAGCCGATAATCGGACCGCCAAGTGCCCTGCCTTCGGCTTCCGCCCAGCTAACACTGCACCCGACCTCTATGACCCAGCCCATGAGTGGTGAGCCTATTGCAGGGGGGACCCACGTTGCCTCTTCGAGCTGGGCCCCATGGGCACCAGTCGCTCGCCATCGTGCCCCACCTCTGGGCCTGGCTCCACAGGGGAGCCACGGTGACCCGCGTCCGGGCGAGAAAATATCTAGGTCCTCGATTTGTACTTTTCATAAAGGTCTTTGAGCTGCTCTTTGTCTGATTCCTCACCTAGGACCTGTTTGTCTTGGGGGACCCTACCAGGGGGCATAGAAGCCCCCGGACAACATAGCTCCTAGGATCAGTGGGACACGCAAACCACAAAGGTGGCGGCTCAGAAAGCAGGTTATATAAACATAACTCCAAAACCAAACATGCAAGATGTCTAAACATGCCTGTAATATTGTATCAATGTGAGTTTTACTAGAATCGGTTGTTTTTTTACGGCTTGCAAACACAAAAAGTTTTTTTTACTCAATATGACAGTAGGTTCTTAAAATGCTGAGATAATGTGAAAAAAGCAATACAAATGTATTCCAACATAATTCCTAAACCAAACATGCAAAATGTCTAAAAATGCCTGTAATATTGAATCCATGTGAGTTTTACTAGAATCATTTGTTTTTGTAAGGTTTGCAAATACAAAAATTGAGTTTTATGACAGACACAAGTTAGTTTGTTTACTCATTATAACAGTATAGATGTCATACTATATATTAAAGTTATATAAACATAACTCCAAAACCAAACGTGCATTATGTCCAAAATTGCCTGTAATATTGTATAGATGTGAGTTTTACTAGAATCAGGTTTGCAAATACAAAAATTGGGTTTTATGACAGTATACTGTCACACTCAATATATCAGTATAACTGTCATACTATATCCATCCATTTTCTTCCGCTTATCCGAGGTCGGGTTGCGGGGGCAGCAGCCTAAGCAGAGAGCCCAGACTTCCCTCTCCCCAGCCACTTCGTCCAGCTCTTCTCGGGGGATCCCGAGGCGTTCCCAGGCCATAGTCTTTCCAATGTATCCTAGGTCTTCCCCATGGCCTCCTGCCGTTCGGACCTAGGGAGGCGTTCGGGTGGCATCCTGAGCAGATGCCCGAACCACCTCATCTGGCTCCTCTCAATGTGGAGGAGCATCGGCTTTACACTGAGTTCCTCCCAGATGACAGAGCTTCTCACCCTATCTCTAAGGGAGAGACCCACCACCCGGCGGAGGAAACTCATTTCGGCCGCTTGTACCCGTGACCTTGTCCTTTCGGTCATAACCCAAAGCTCATGACCATAGGTGAGGATGGGAACGTTGATCGACCGGTAAATTGAAAGCTTTTCCTTCTGGCTCAGCTCCTTCTTCACCACAACGGATCGATATAGCGTCCTCATTACTGAAGACGCCGCACCGATCCGCCTGTAGATCTCACAATCCACTCTATCCTCACTCGTGAACAAGACTCCTAGGTACTTGAACTCCTTCACTTGGGGCAAGATCTCTTTCCCAACCTCGAGATGGCACTCCACCCTTTCCCGGGCGAGAACCATGGACTCGGACTTGGAGGTGCTGATTCTCATCCCAGTCGCTTCACTGCGAACCGATCCAATGAAAGCTGAAGATCTTGGCCAGTTGAAGCCATCAGGACCACATCATCTGCAAAAAGCAGAGACCTAATCCTGCAGCCACCAAACCAGGCGCAGTCATGGCGTTGAGGGGATCCTCAAAGCCATGACTGCGCCTAGATATTCTGTCCATTAAAGTTATGAACAGAATCGGTGACAAAGGGCAGCCTTGGCGGAGTCCAACCCTCACTGGAAAGGGGTCCGACATACTGCCGGCAATGCGGACCAAGCTCTGACACTGATCATACAGGGAGACACCCGCCACAATCAGACATGCCGATACTCCATACTCTCTGAGCACTCCCCACAGGATTTACCGGGGACCAAGGTCGAATGTCTTCTCCAAGTCCACAAAACTTATGTAGACTGGTTGGGCAAACTCCCATGCACACTCAAGGACCCTGCCGAGAGTATAGAGCTGGTCTACCGTTCCACGACCAGGACGAAAACCACACTGTTCGTCCTGGATCCGAGGTTCCTCCTCTCCATTACACATGAATAGACCTTACCGGGAAGGCTGAGGAGTGTGATCTACGATAGTTGGAACACACCCTCCGGTTCCCCTTCTTAAAGAGAGGTACCACCACCCCGGTCTGCCAATCCAGAGGTACCGCCCCCGATGTAGACGCAATGTTGCAGAGTCTTGTCAACCAAGACTGCCCCACAGCATCCAGAGCCTTAAGGAACTCCGGACGGAGCTCAAACCCCCGGGGCCTTGCCACCGAGGAGCTTTTTAACTACCTTGGCAACCTCAGCCCCAGAAATAGGAGAGCCCACCACAGACTTCACAGGCACTGTTTCCTCATAGGAAGACGTGTTGGTGGGACTGAGGAGGTCTCGCTTGGCCTGTCGGTATGCCCACTGCCTCTGGAGTCCCATGAGCCAAAAGGACCCGGTGGCTCTTTCTTCAGCTTGACAGCATCCCTCACTGCTGGTGGATTACCGCCACGACAGGCACCAAACACCTTGCGGCCACAGCTTCAATCAGCTGGCTCAACAAGAGAGGAACGGAACATGGTCCACTCAGACTCAATGTCCAGCACCTCCCTCGTGACATGTTGAAAGTTCTTCCGGACATGTTCAAAGTTCTTCAGGAGACTCTGCTAGGTGTTCCCAGCAGACCCATACAATGCGTTTGGGCCTGCCAGGTCTGACCGGCATCCTCCCCTAACATCGGAGCCAGCTCACCACCAGGTGGTGGTTGGTGGAAAGCTCTGCCCCTCTCTTCACCGAGTGTCCAAAACATGAGGCCGCAAATCCCATGACACAACTACAAAGTCAATCATGCGGCCGAGGGTGTCCTTGTGCCAAGTGCACATATGGACACCCTTATGTTTGAACATTGTGTTTGTTATGGACAATCCGTGACAAGCACAAAAGTCCAATAACAAAGCACCACTTGGGTTCAGATCCGGGTGGCCATTTTTCCCAATCACGACTCTCCAGGTTTCACTGTCGTTGCCAACATAGCGTTCAAGTCCACCAGCAGAACAAGGGAATCACCCGAGGGAGCACTCTCCAGTACTCCCTCAAGGGAATCCAAAAAGAGTTGGTACTCTGAGCTGCTGTTTGGTGTGTAAACACAAACAACAGTCAGGACCCGTCACCCAACCCGAAGGCTGAAGGAAGCTACCATCTCGTCTATTGGGTTTAAAGTCCAACGTGCAGGCTTTGAGCCGGGGGGCAACAAGAATTGCCACCCCAGCCTCTCATTAGATGCAACGCCAGTGTGGAATCTCTTCCACTCTGGCGTTGCAAGTAATGAAAGTTCAGCTCAGTCCAGCCCCTCTGAGAGAACAGGTTCCAGAGCCCTTGCTGTGAGTCCAACTATATCTAGCCGGGAACGTCTCCACCTCATGCACCAGCTCAGGCTCCTTCCCTCCCAGCGAGGTGACGTTCCATGTCCCAAGAGCGAGCTTATGTAGCCGATAATCGGACCACCAAGTGCCCTGCCTTCGGCTGCCGCCCAGCTCACACTGCACCCTCTATGACCCAGCCCATGAGTGGTGAGCCCTGGAGGGGGGATCCACGTTGCCTCTTCGAGCTGAGCACGGCTGGGCCCCATGGGGACTGGCCCGTCAATCGCCATCGTGCCACACCTCTGGGCCTGGCTCCACAGGGGAGCCACGGTGACCTGCGTCCGGGCGAGAAAAAATCTAGGTCCTCAATTGTACTTTTAATAAAGGTCTTTGAGCTGCTCTTTGTCTGATCCCTCACCTAGGACCTGTTTGTCCTGGATCAGTGGGGCACGCAAACCACAAAGGTGGCGGCTCAGAAAGCAGGTTATATAAATATAACTCCAAAACCAAACATGCAATATGTCTAAACATGCCTGTAATATTGTATCAATGTGAGTTTTCCTAGAATCGGTTGTTTTTGTAAGGTTTGCAAATACAAAAATTAGGTTTTACTCACAATGACAAAATCACACTCAATATGACAGTTATTTAAACATAACTCATAAACCACACAAAAAAATGGCTAATAATGCCTGAAATAATGAATCATTGGGAGTTTTACTGAGTTATATATTTTGCAAACACAAAAAGTAGTTTTTTACTTGACTGTAATGTTCTTAGAACCCTGATATAATGGGAAAAAAGCAATAAAAATGTATTTAAACCTAACTCCTAAACAACACATGCAAAATGGCTAATAATGCCTAGGGAGACATGTAACGTTGTTAGTTTAAAAAAATGATCTTTTGTAAAGATATCAAAGACACAAGCTAGTTTTTTTTATTCAATATGACAGTATAACAGTCATACTAAATATGAAAGTTATATAAACATAACTCCAAAACCAAACATGTGTCATGTCTAAAAATGCCTGTAATAATGTATTTATGTTTGTTTGTAAGGTTTGCAAAAACAAAAAGTAGTTTTTTACTCAATATGAAAGTAATGTTCTTAGAATCCTGAGATAATGCGAAAAAAGCAATACAAATGTATTCAAACACAAATTTTAAACCAAACATGTAAAATGTCTAAAAAATCCTGTAATATTGAATCTATATAAGTTTTACTAGAATCAATTGTTTTTGTAAGGTTTGCAAATACAAAAATTAGGTTTTACACATAATGATATTAAAACTGTAACACTCAATATGACAATTATTTATTTATAACTCCTAACCACACATGAAACATGTCTAATAATGCGTGAAAAAATGTATCTTTGTGAGTGTTACTAGAAACATTTTCTTTTGTAAGGTTTGCAAAGACAGGTTAGTTTTTTTTACTCAATATGACAGTATAACTGCCACACTCAATATGACAGTTATTTAAACATAACTCTTAAACTACACATGAAAAATGATTAACAATGCCTGAAATAATGCATTCTTGTAAGTTTTACTCGAAACATATGCTTTTTTAAGGCTTGCAAACACAAAAATTATTTTTTTACTCAATATGACAGTAATGTTCTAAAATTCTGAGAAAATACGAACAAATTAAAAAAAATGATTCCAACATAATTCCTAAACCAAACATGCAAAATGTCTAAAAATGTCTGTAATATTGAATCCATGTGAGTTTTACTAGATTTAAATGATTGTGTAAGGTTTGCAAATACATAAATTAGGTTTTACTTACTATGTCATAACTGACAGTATATGACAGTTATTTAACCATAACTCAAACCACACATGAAAAATGGCTAATAATGCCTGAAATAATGCCTCCTTGGCCGTTTTACTCGAAACACATGCTTTTTTAAATCTTGCAAACACAAAAAGTAGTTTTTTTACTCAATATGACTGTAATGTTCTTAAAATCCTGAGATAATGCAAAAAAAGCAATACAATTGTATTTAAACATTACTCCTAAACAATATATGCAAAATGGCTAATAATGCCTGGAAACATGTATCTTTGTTAGTTTTACTGGAAAAATTATCTTTTGTAAAGTTTGCAAAGACACAAGCCAGTTTTTTTTTATTCAATATGACAGTATAACAGTCATATTAAATATGAAAGTTATATAAACATAACTCCAAAACCAAACATGTGTCATGTCTAAAAATGCCTGTAATAATGTATTAATGTGAGTTTGTAAGGTTTGCAAAAACAAAAAGTAGTTTTTTACTCAATATGAAAGTAATGATCTTAGAATCCTGAGATAATGCGAAAAAAGCAATAAAAATGTATTTAAACATAATTCCTAAACAACCCATGCAAAATGTGTAATAATGCCTGGAGACATGTATCTTTGTTAGTTTTACTAGAAAAATGATATTTTGTAAAGATATCAAAGACAAAAGCTAGTTTTTTTTATTCAATATGACAGTATAACAGTCCTACTAAATATGAAAGTTATCAAAACATAACTCCAAAACCAAACATGTGTTATGTCTAAAAATGCCTGTAATAATGTATTTATGTGAGTTTGTAAGGTTTGCAAAAACAAAAAGTAGTTTTTTACTCAATATGAAAGTCATGATCTCAGAATCCTGAGATAATGCGAAAAAAGCAATAAAAATGTATTTAAACATAATTCCTAAACAACCCA
The DNA here is from genome assembly GCF_033978785.1 of Entelurus aequoreus. NCBI lineage: Eukaryota > Metazoa > Chordata > Actinopteri > Syngnathiformes > Syngnathidae > Entelurus > Entelurus aequoreus. The sequence continues at coordinate 95,763 of NW_026907974.1, forward strand.
TGCAAAATGGGTAATAATGTCTGGAGACATGTATCTTTGTTAGTTTTACTAGAAAAATGATCTTTTGTAATGTTTGCAAAGACACAAACTAGTTTTTTTTAATTCAATATGACAGTATAACAGTCATACTAAATATGAAAGTTATATGAACATAACTCCAAAACCAAACATGTGTCATGTCTAAAAATGCCTGTAATAATGTATTAATGTGAGTTTGTAAGGTTTGCAAAAACAAAAAGTAGTTTTTTACTCAATATGAAAGTAATGATCTTAAAATCCTGAGATAAAGCGAATAAAGCAATAAAAATGTCTTTAAACATAATTCCTAAACAACCCATGCAAAATGTGTAATAATGCCTGGAGACATGTATCTTTGTTAGTTTTACTAGAAAAATGATCTTTTGTAAAGTTTGCAAAGACACAAGCTAGTTTTTTTTATTCAATATGACAGTATAACAGTCATACTAAATATAAAAGTTATATAAAACATAACTCCAAAACCAAACATGTGTCATGTGTAAAAATGCCTGTAATAATGTATATATGTGAGTTTGTAAGGTTTGCAAAAACAAAAAGTAGTTTTTTACTCAATATGAAAGTAATGATCTTAGAATCCTGAGATAATGCGAAAAAAGCAATAAAAATGTCTTTAAACATAATTCCAAAACAACCCATGCAAAATGGGTAATAATGCCTGGAGACATGTATCTTTGTTAGTTTTACTAGAAAAATGATCTTTTGTAATGTTTGCAAAGACACAAGCTAGTTTTTTTTTATTCAATATGACAGTATAACAGTCATATTACATATAAAAGTTATATAAACATAACTCCAAAACCAAACATGTGTCATGTCTAAAAATGCCTGTAATAATGTATTTATGTGAGTTTGTAAGGTTTGCAAAAACAAAAAGTAGTTTTTTACTCAATATGAAAGTAATGATCTTAGAATCCTGAGATAATTCGAAAAAAGCAATAAAAATGTATTTAAACATAATTCCTAAACAACCCATGCAAAATGGGTAATAATGCCTGGACACATGTATCTTTGTTAGTTTTACTAGAAAAATGATGTTTTGTAAAGTTTGCAAAGACACAAGCTAGTTTTTTAAAATTAAATATAACAGTATAACAGTCCTACTAAATATGAAAGTTATCAAAACATAACTCCAAAACCAAACATGTGCTATGTCTAAAAATGCCTGTAATAATGTATTTATGTGAGTTTGTAAGGTTTGCAAAAAAAAAAGTAGTTTTTTCCTCAATATGAAAGTAAGGATTTTAGAATCCTGAGATAATGCGAAAAAAGCAATAAAAATGTATTCAAACATAATTCCTAAAAAAAACATGCAAAATGGGTAATAATGCCTGGAAACATGTATCTTTGTTAGTTTTACTGGAAAAATTATCTTTTGTAAAGTTTGCAAAGACACAAGCCAGTTTTTTTTTATTCAATATGACAGTATAACAGTCATATTAAATATGAAAGTTATATAAACATAACTCCAAAACCAAACATGTGTCATGTGTAAAAATGCCTGTAATAATGTATTAATGTGAGTTTGTAAGGTTTGCAAAAACAAAAACTAGTTTTTTACTCAATATGAAAGTAATGATCTTAGAATCCTGAGATAATGCGAAAAAAGCAATAAAAAATTATTTAAACATAACTCCTAAACAACCCAGGCAAAATGGGTAATAATGCCTGGAGACATGTATTTTTGTTAGTTTTACTAGAAAATGTATCTTTTGTAAAGTTTGCAAAGACACAAGCTAGTTGTTTTTATTCAATAAGACAGTATAACAGTCATACTAAATATGAAAGTTATATAAACATAACTCCAGAACCAAACGTGTGTCATGTGTAAAATTGCCTATAATAATGTATTTATGTGAGTCTGTAAGGTTTGCAAAAACAAAAAGTATTTTTTTCCTCAATATGAAAGTAAGGATTTTAGAATCCTGAGATAATGCGAAAAAAGCAATAAAAATGTATTTAAACATAATTCCTAAACAACCCATGCAAAATGGCTAATAATGCCTGGAGACATGTATCTTTGTTAGTTTTACTAGAAAAATGATCTTTTGTAAGGATATCAAAGACACAAGCTAGTTTTTTTTATTCAATATGACAGTATAACAGTCCTACTAAATATGAAAGTTATCAAAACATAACTCCAAAACCAAACATGTGTTATGTCTAAAAATGCCTGTAATAATGTATTTATGTGAGTTTGTAAGGTTTGCAAAAACAAAAAGTAGTTTTTTACTCAATATGAAAGTAATGATCTAAGAATCCTGAGATAATGCGAAAAAAGCAATAAAAATGTATTTAAACATAATTCCTAAACAACCCATGCAAAATGGGTAATAATGCCTGGAGACATGTATCTTTGTTAGTTTTACTAGAAAAATGATCTTTTGTAAAGTTTGCAAAGACACAAGCTAGTTTTTTTTTAATTTACTATGACAGTATAACAGTCATAATAAATATAAAAGTTATATAAACATAACTCCAAAACCAAACATGTGTCATGTCTACAAATGTCTGTAATAATGTATTTATGTGAGTTTGTAAGGTTTGCAAAAACAAAAAGTAGTGTTTTACTCAATATGAAAGTAATGATCTTAGAATCCTGAGATAATGCGAAAAAAGCAATAAAAATGTATTCAAACACAACTTTTAAACCAAACATGTAAATTGTCTAAAAATGCCTGTAATATTGAATCTATGTAAGTTTTACTAGAATCAATTGTTTTTGTAAGGTTTGCAAATACAAAAATTAGGTTTTACACATAATGACATTATAACTTTAACACTCAATATGAAAGTTATTTAATTATAACTCCTAAATACACATGAAACATGTCTAATAGTGTGAAAAAAAATTATCTTTGTGAGTGTTGCTAGAAACATTTTCTTTTGTAAGGTTTGCAAAGACACAAGTTAGTTTTTTTTAACTCAATATGACAGTATAACGCCACACTCAATATGACAGTTATTCAAACATAACTCCTAAACCACACCTGAAAAATGGCTAATAATGCCTGAAATAATGCATCTTTGGGAGTTTTACTGGAAACATATGCTTTTTTTAAGGCTTGCAAACACAAAAATTATTTTTTTACTCAATATGACAGTAATGTTCTAAAAATCCTGAGATAATGTGAAAAAAGCAATACAAATGTATTACAACATAATTCCTAAACCAAACATGCAAAATGTCTGAAAATGCCTGTAATATTGAATCCATGTGAGTTTTATTTGAATCAGTTGTATGGTTTGCTAATACAAAAATTGGGTTTTATGACGAACACAAGTTAGTTATTTTACTCAACATAACAGTTTAGCTGTCATACTATGTATGAAAGTTATATAAACATAACTCCAAAACCAAACTTGCATTATGTCCAAAACTGCCTGTAATATTGTATATATGTGAGTTTTACTAGAATCAGGGTTGCAAATACAAAAATTGGGTTTTATGACAGTATACTGTCACACTCAATATGACAGTTATTTAAACATAACTCAAACAACACATGCAAAATGGCTAATAATGCCTGGAGCATGTATCTTAGTTAGTTTTACTAGAAAAATGGTATTTTGTAAGGTTTGCAAAGACACAAGTTAGTTGTTTTTTTTATTCAATATGACAGTATAACTTTCTAAATATGAAAGTTATATAAACATAACTCTAAAACCAAACATGCATTCTGTCTAAAAATGCCTGTAATGTTGTATCTGTGTGAGTTTAACTAGATTTAGTTGTTTTTGTAAGGTTTGCAAATACAAAATAAGGGTTTTACTCACTATGACAGTTTACTGTCACACTCAATCTGACAGTTATTTATTTAAATATAACTCCTAAACCACACATGCAAAATGGCTAATAATGCCTGGAGATATGTATCTTTGTGAGTTTTACTAGAAACATTATATTGTGTAAGGTTTAGTTAGTTTTTGTACTCAATCTGACAGTATAACTGTCATTCTAAATCCATCCATTTTCTTCCGCTTATCCGAGGTCGGGTTGCGGGGGCAGCAGCCTGAGCAGAAAATCCCAGACTTCCCTCTCCCCAGCCACTTCGTCCAGCTCTTCTCGGGGTATTCCGAGGCGTTCCCAGGCCAGCCGGGGACATAGTCTTTCCAATGTGTCCTAGGTCTTCCCCGTGGCCTCCTGCCACACCTCCCTAGAGGCGTTCGGGTGGCATCCTGAGCAGATGCCCGAACCACCTCATGGCTCCTCTCAATGTGGAGGAGCAGCGGGTTTACTTTGAGTACCTCCCGGATGACAGAGCTTCTCACCCTGTCTCTAAGGGAGAGACTCACCACCCGGCAGAGGAAACGCATTTCGGCCGCTTGTCCTTTCGGTCATAACCCAAAGCTGGGAACGTAGATCGACGGTAAATTGAGAGCTTTTCCTTCTGGCTCAGCTCCTTCTTCACCACAACGGATCGATATAGCGTCCTCAATACTGAAGACGCCGCACCAATCCGCCTGTGGATCTCTCGATCCACTCTATCCTCACTCGTGAACAAGACTCCTAGGTACTTGAACTCCTCCACTTGGGGCAAGATCTCCTCCCCAACCTGGAGATGGCACTCGACCCTTTCCTGCGTGGACTTGGACTTGGAGGTGCTGATTCTCATCCCAGTCGCTTCACACTCAAGGACCCTGCCGAGAGTATAGACCTGGTCTACCGTTCCACGACCAGGACGAAAACCACACTGTTCGTCCTGGATCCGAGTTTCCTCCTCTCCAGTACACATGAATAGACCTTACCGGGAAGGCTGAGGAGTGTGTTTCACGATAGTTGGAACACACCCTCCGGTTCCCCTTCTTAAAGAGAGGAACCACCACCCCGGTCTGCCAATCCAGAGGTACCGCCCCCAATGTTCACGCGATGTTGCAGAGTCTTGTCAACCAAGACAGCCCCACAGTATCCAGAGCCTTAAGGAACTCATCCACCACCGGGGCCTTGCCACAGAGGAGCTTTTTAACTACCTAGGCAACCTAAGCCCCAGAAATAGGAGAGTCCACCACAGACTCCCCAGGCACTGCTTGGCCTGTCGGTATGCCCGCTGCCTCTGGAGTCCCATGAGCCAAAAGGACCCGATAGGCTCTTTCTTCAGCTTGACGGCATCCCTCACTGCTGGTGGCCACCAGCGAGTTCTAGGATTACCGCCACGACAGGCACCAAACACCTTGCGGCCACAGCTCCAATCAGCAGGCTCGACAAGAGAGGCACGGAACATGGTCCACTCAGACTCAATGTCCAGCACCTCCCTCGTGACATGTTCAAAGTTCTTCCTTATGTTTGAACATTGTGTTTGTTATGGACAATCCGTGACGAGCACAAAAGTCCAATAACAAAGCACCACTTGGGTTCAGATCCGGGTGGCCATTTTTCCCAATCACGACTCTCCAGGTTTCACTGTCCTTGCCAACATGAGCATTGAAGTCCCCCAACAGAACAAGGGAATCACCCGAGGGAGCACTCTCCAGTACTCCCTCAAGGGAATCCAAAAAGAGTGGGTACTCTGAGCTGCTGTTTGGTGCGTAAACACAAACAACAGTCAGGACCCGTCACCCAACCGGAAGGCGGAGGGAAGCTACCATCTCGTCTACTGGGTTAAAGTCCAACGTGCAGGCTTTGAGCAACAACAATTGCCACCCCAGCCTCTCATTGCTTGCAACGCCAGAGTGGAAGAGAGTCCAGCCCCTCTTGAGAGAACAGGTTCCAGAGCCCTTGCTGTGCGTCGAAGTGAGTCCAACTATATCTAGCCGGAACTTCTTCACCTCGCGCACCAGCTCAGGCTCTTTCCCTCCCAGCGAGGTGACGTTCCACGTCCCAAGAGCGAGCTTATGTAGCCGATAATCGGACCGCCAAGTGCCCTGCCTTCGGCTTCCACCCAGTTCACACTGCATCCGACCTCTATGACCTCAATGGGCCCATGAGTGGTGAGCTCATTGGAGGGTTGACCCACGTTGCCTCTTCGAGGCAGGGCCCCATGGAGACAGGCCCGGCCACCAGTCGCTCGCCATCGTGCCCCACCTCTGCGCCTGGCTCCACAGGGGAGCCACGGTGACCTGCGCCTGGGCGAGAAAAAATCTAGGTCCTCGATTTGTACTTTTCATTAAGGTCTTTGAGCTGCTCTTTGTCTGATCCCTCACCTAGGACCTTTTCTCAGGGGATCCCGAGGCGTTCCCAGGCCAGCCGGGAGACATAGTGTTCCCAATGTGTCCTGGGTCTTCCCCGTGGCCTCCAGGATGACAGAGCTTCACCTTCACCAGGGGTGTCAAACTCAAATACAGAGTGGGCCAAAGTTTAAAACTGAACAAAGCCGCGGGCCAAGGTTGAACAAATTAACCTTTTAATAGGGACCCAAACAAGTTTTGCATTGAATATTGAACAAGCAAGGCTTATATAACTTTATAGTGACATGCAAAATGGAGTTTCAAATAATAATAATAATAATTAAAAAATATCAATTGCATATCAAATACAATTTAAATAAAAATTGAATGCCTATTTTCTATTTGCAGCCTTCTGAGGTAAATATCAACATTAACTTTTTCCACAGGCTAATAAATTTGAAAATAAAATAACAATGAATAAAACAACCATTCAGGACTTTAAACTGCTCAGTTTGCAACACACTGATCTAATTTGATGTGCCCAAGCCAGATACCTGGCATCTTTTTTTAGATGCTGGTTCTTTAATGTCGGGGCTCAGGCTTTGAGCTGAGGCAACTTTCATTATCGAACGAAGGTGTTCAACAGTCATATCTCGTACACCCAATTCTAACATCATTCACACCCAGTCACAAGATATGTGCAGCTTCAGCACGCATACACAAATGAATGCAACGCATACTTCATCAACAGCGATACAGGTTACACTGAGGGTGCCAGTATAAAAAACTTTAACACTGTTAGAAATATACGCCACACTGTGAACCCACACCAAACAAAAATAAAAAACACTTTTCGGGAGAACATCCGCACCGTAACATAACATAAACACAAAAGAACAAATACCCAGAATCTTTTGCAGCACTAACTCTTTCGGGACGCTACAAAATACACCCCCGCTACCACCAAACCTCCCCCCCCCACACACACACACCTTGTAGCGTCTCGGAAGATTTAGTGCTACAAAGGGTTCTGGGTATTTGTTGTGTTGTGTTTATGTTGTGTTACGTTGCGGATGTTCTCCCGAAATGTGTTTGTCATTCTTGTTTGGTGTGGATTCACAGTGTGGCGTATATTTCTAAAAGTGTTAAAGTTTTTTATTTGGCTACCGTCAGTGTAACCTGTATCGCTGTTGATGAAGTATGCATGGCATTCAATTGTGTGTGGGTGCAGAAACTGCACTGACATGAAACTGGGCTGGCACTCGTTTGACTAGCTGAAAAAAAAAAAAAAAAAATTCGGGAGGAGTGCTGGAGTCACTCCCGGGAGGGTTGGCAAGTATTAGAAGTAGCGGCACTGCCGCAATGTATAATCGAAGGTCCAGCTTTAATGTTAATTTGATATTGCCTCAAGGGCCAAGTCAAATTACACGTTGGGCCAAATTTGGCCCACGGGCCAGAGTTTGACACCCATGACCTTCACTGTCAAAAATTACTGTAAAAATAAAAAATAAAATTACAGTTATATACTCCATCCATCCATCCATGTTCTACCGCTTATTCCCTTCGGGGTCGCGGGGGGCGCTGGAGCCTATCTCAGCTACAATCAGGCGGAAGGCGGGGTACACCCTGGACAAGTCGCCACCTCATCGCAGGGCCAACACAGATAGACAGACAACATTCACACTCACATTCACACACTAGGGCCAATTTAGTGTTGCCAATCAACCTATCATGTTCTTCTTAAATGCAGTTAAGTACTGTAAATTTTGTTGCATTTTTCAAAAAATATCGACCAGCAGTAAGTTACTGTAAAACCTACAGTGTAATTCAGTATTTTTCAGACTTGTTTCTTGGGTCCGCCCACAATTCGTCCAACCGAGCTTCATTTCACCTGGCCGACCCTGCTAAATCCATCCTACTGCATCGTGTGTTTTTGATAACAAGGTAAGAGTCACTTGTACCTTGATGTGTCATTTTCTGTTTGAATTACTTTATATATATATTTATAAAGTCCGAAATGACATAGCGTCACAGTCAGCATCACAGACACTATCGTTGACCACGCGCATGTACCGCCGCATGCTAGCTAGCTAAGTTTTCTTCTTTTTTGTCATAGTCATCATAAAAGATGATAACTTGCAACATATGTGCTACGACTTGCAGCAATGTATTTGCGTATGTTAGACACATGCGAAGTCATAGTTGTATGCCTAATGCATCGTTTAAGTGTGCTTTCCCTAAATGCACAAGAGTTTTTTCCAACTTCTCAGCCTTCAAAACTCACAGCCGTCGTCATAAATATGGCAAGAGTAGGACTGATATGTATAGCGCAGAAGGTTTACCTTGTAATATTGTCTCATGTAGCGCGAAGTGCGATGATATACGGGCCCTTCTCCTGCATTTGAAAAGTCATATTACCGAAGGTAGGACAGTTACGTGCCCCTTCAGTCAATGTGAAAAAAGATTTACAGTTAAGTCTACTTTCACATCGCACGTGTCAAGGAAGCACTACGGCTACACTGAACGAAGTTTGACTTGCTCAACAGCAAATCCAAGCAGCTCTTGTGTTATTAACACTGATGATGACTATTGTGATATGCAACTTGAGAATTCAGGATATTCCTGTTATGAAGACATGGAGGTCTACTTGCATTAAAAAAATGTTCACAGCACTGAAAAAAGGTTGAGAACCACTGCCTTAGGACAGTGGTTCTCAACCTTTTTTCAGTGATGTACCCCTGTGAACATTTTTTAAATTCAAGTACCCCCTAATCAGAGCAAAGCATTTTTGGTTGAAAAAAAGAGATAAAGAAGTAAAATACAACACTATGTCATCAGTTTCTGATTTATTAAATTGTATAACAGTGCAAAATATTGCTCATTTGTTGTGGTCTTTCTTGAACTATTTGGAAAAAAAGATATAAAAATAACTAAAAACTTGTTGAAAAATAAACAAGTGATTCAAATATAAATAAAGATTTTTACACATAAAAGTAATCAAATTAAAGTGCCCTCTTTGGGGATTGCAATAGAGATCCATCTGGATTCATGAACTTCATTCTCAACATTTCTTCACAAAAAAAGAAATCTTTAACATCAATATTTATGGAACATGTCCACTACGCTTTAACCAAGCCTCCATTGTTTTCTACATGGATAGTTGATTGACAGTTGGTGCCGTGTGGCACCGCCAGGTAGAGTCAAACCATCATGGCATGGGGGAAACTCTGGCTTTATGGTAATGAATGGAATAGCCTACTTGATTAGTTGTTCAGTTTATGAACTTACATTCATATTTTGTCGAAGTATTATTCAATAAATATATTTATAAAGGATTTTTGAATTGTTGCTATTTTTAGAATATTTAAAAAAAATCTCACGTACCCCTTGGCATACCTTCAAGTACCCCCAGGAGTACGCGTACCCCCATTTGAGAACCACTGCCTTAGGAGACTAGATGTAAACAGAGGAAAGAGAGAGCGAGTGAGGTGGCCATTCCAAATACTTTTAAAATGCTACCCATATTGGATACTGTTTAGGAACATAAACTGCATTTCTTGACTGTACCAGTTGCTGGTGACAAAGTCACAATAAAACGTTGGATGATCAGCATGGAAGGTGATGTCATCTGCAAAGGCGTCCAACCAACTTAATCTCAGGGCTTGCTGCCCTTCTTGCCACCTACTATGTGTTCAACTTGGAATACCAAGAGGAAGGTCCTCGGACATTGGAATTTGTTCAAAGGTAAATCCTCTTGATACTGTTAAAATACTGTTAGGATATTTTATTTTATATTTCTCACCTCTGTTCAGGAATTTGACTTGTCATTTCCCCAATTGTGTGCCTTAAATCAATGACTCTTCTGTTCCTTTGTGTACCTTCTTATTAGGGACCGAAGCACCAGTTTGACTCTAGGATACAGAGAAGGTAGGTAATGTGCAGGTAAAGATATGTTGACTGGGTCAAAGAAGGAAGCACCTGTTTGACCCCAGGATGCAGAAAAAGTAGGTAATTTGCAGGTAAAGATATGTTGACTGGATGATGGCAGGAAGCACCAGCTTGACCCGAGAATGCAGAGCAAGTAGGTAATGTGCGGGTGAAGATATGTTGAATGGGTAAAGGCAGGAAGCACCAGTGTGACCCCACCATGCAGGGAATGTAGGTAATGTGCGGGTGAAGGTATGTTGAATGGGTGAAAGAAGGAAGCGCAGGTGTGGTCGAGGCCATGCAGACAAGGTAGGTATGTGCAGGTGAAGATATGTTGTATGGTGAAAGAAAGAAGCACCAGTGTGACCCAAGGATGCAGGGAAGTTAGGTAATGTGCAGGTAAAGATATGTTGAATGGGTGAAGGCAGGAAACACCAGCTAGACGCCAGGATACAGAGAAGGTAGGTAATGTGCAGGTAAAGATATGTTGAATGAGTAAAGGCAGGAAACACCAGCTTGACTCCAGGATACAGAGAAGGTAGGCAATGTGCAGGTAAAGATATGTTGAATGGGTAAAGGTAGAAAGCACCAGCATGACCACACTATGCAGAGAAGGTAGGTAATGTGCAGGTAAAGATATGTTGAATGGGTAAAGGCAAGAAGCACCAGTGTGACCCCAGGATGCAGAGAAGATAGGTAATGAGCAGGTAACGATATGTTAAATGGGTGAAAGCAGGAAACATCAGCGTAAATACACGGTCCCGTAGATGGAGAGAAAACATAAATAGAGAGAGGGATTGGGGAGGCTTTAGCATTGTCTTCCTCTCTTGATTTGTCTTAATGGGTTTTAGAGCATTCACTCATCTACAGCTGTGGTTATGGTATAGGCTCACATATATCCTAAAATTGATATTAATATTTGTGCAGTGCATATTCCTAAATAACAATGTGAGGGGGGTTTTGTATCGACTGCAAGTAATCTTCAATCACAACAGAATATCTAATATGCTTTCTCTCTTTTTTAGGCGATTCATTGGCGTTAACCCTGAGAAGGGAACAAAGGCTAGCCAGGGAAAGGTGGTGTCCAAGAAGACCAGGAAGCTGGTCCAGAAAAAGGCAGCAACTGTAACTCCTCACGTAGCCACCCTTATAAAACATCTCACAGACTTTGAGTGGGGCTTTATGTAGCCGACAACTAAACACTGGACTCGTGTTCAGTGTTTTGTCTCCAGTTAGAAATTAAGTGGACATGTTATAAATGTTAAAATGCTTTACTGAAAATAAGAAGAATGCACTAAATGTACATTGAATGTATTTGATGCACTTTAAAATAATTAGTTAATAAAAAAATAATCTTGCAAGGCCATTTCTCCAGTCATTTTTATGCCAGCAGATTGCAGGGATTTTGATTTTGAAAAATTAAAAGTTCAACTCATTAACTTCTAGTGGCATTATACTGTAAAGCTCAGTCTAAAGTGCTTACAATTATTTTACTGTAATTAACTGTTAATGGATATTACAGTAGATACACTAAAATAACAGTGTAATGCCGCTAAACAGATGACAGTATTATGCTGTGAAGCGTATATTTGACCGGTAAATTGAGAGCTTTTCCTTCTGGCGCAGCTCCTTCTTACCACAACAAATCGATATAGCGTCCTCATTACTGCAGACGCCGCACCGATCAGCCTGTGCATCTCATGATCCACTCTTCCCTCACTCATGAACAAGACTCCAGGTACTTGAACTCATCCACTTGGGGCAAGATCTCCTGCCCAACCTCGAGATGGCACTCCACCCTTTCCCGGGCGAGAACCTCGGACTTGGAGGTGCTGATTCTCATCCCAGTCGCTTCACACTCGGCTGCGAACCAATCCAATGAGAGCTGAAGATCCTGGCCAGTTAAAGCCAAAAGGACCACATCATCTGCAAAAAGGAGAGACCTAATCCTGCAGCCTCCAAACCGGATCCCCTCAACGCCATGACTGCGCCTAGAAATTCTGTCCATAAAATTTATGAACACATTTGGTGACAAAGGGCAGCCAACACGAGGGTTGGACTCCGGTCCAACCCTCCCTGGAAAGGGGTCCGACTTACTGATGGCAATGCGGACCAAGCTCTGACACTGATCATACAGGGAGCGACCCGCCACAATCAGACATGCCGATACCCCATACTCTCTGAGCACTCCCCAAAGGACTTCCCGGGGTGGCCACGGTCGAATGTCTTCTCCAAGTCCAAAAAGCACATGTAAACCGGTTGGACAAACTCCCATTCACACTCAAGGACCCTGCCGAGAGTATAGAGCTGGTCTACCGTTCCACGACCAGGACGAAAACCACACTGTTCGTCCTGGATCCGAGGTTCCTCCTCTCCAGTACACATGAATAGACCTTACCGGGAAGGCTGAGGAGTGTGATCTACGATAGTTGGAACACACCCTCCGGTTCCCCTTCTTAAAGAGAGGAACCACCATCCCGGTCTGCCAATCCAGAGGTACCGCCCCTGATGTCCACGCGATGTTGCAGAGTCTTGTCAACTAAAACAGCCCCACAGCATCCAGAGCCTTAAGGAACTCCGGATGGAGCTCATCCACCTTGCCACCGAGGAGCTTTTTAACTACCTTGGCAACCTCAGCCCCAGAAATAGGAGAGCCCAACACAGATTCCCCAGGCACTGCTTGGCCTGTCGGTATGCCCGCTGCCTCTGGAGTCCCATGAGCCAAAAGGACCAGATAAGCTCTTTCTTCAGCTTGACTGCATCCCGCACTGCTGGTGGCCACCAGCGGGTTCTAGGATTACCGCCACGACAGGCACCAAACACCTTGCGGCCACAGCTCCAATCAGCTGGCTTGAAAAGAGAGGCACGGAACATGATCCATTCAGACTCAATATCCAGCACCTCCTTTGTGACATGTTCAAAGTTCCTCCGGAGGTGGAAAAAGAAACTCTCTCTGACAGGAGACTCTGCTAGGCATTCCCAAAAGACTCTCACAATGCGTTTGGGCCTGCCAGGTCTGTCCGGGATCCTACCCCACCATCGGAGCCAGCTCACCAGGTGGTGATCGGTAGAAAGCTCGCCCCTCTCTTCACCCGAGTGTCCGCAAATCTCATGACACAACTACAAAGTCAATCATGGAACTGCGGCCGAGGGTGTCCTGGTGCCAAGTGCACATATGGACACCCTTATGTTTGAACATTGTGTTTGTTATGGACAATCCGTGACGAGCACAAAAGTCCAATAACAAAGCACCACTTGGCTTCAGATCCGGGTGGCCATTTTTCCCAATCACGACTCTCCAGGTTTCAAAGTCGTTGCCAACATGAGCGTTGAAGACCCCCAGCAGATCAAGGGAATCACCCGAGGGAGCACTCTCAAGGGAATCCAAAAAGAGTGGGTACTCTGAGCTGCTGTTTGGTGCGTAAACACCAACAACATTCAGGACCCGTCACCCAACCCGAAAGCGGAGGGAAGCTACCATCTCGTCTTCTGGGTTAAGTCCAACGTGCAGGCTTTGAGCCGGGGGGAAACAAGAATTGCCAACCCAGCCTCTCATTACTTGCAACGCCAGAGTGGAAGAGAGTCCAACCCCTCTTGAGATAACAGGTTCCAGAGTCCTTGCTGTGCGTCGAAGTGAGTCCAGCTTTATCTAGCCGGGAACTTCTCCACCTCGCGAGGTGACGTTCCACGTCCCAAGAGCGAGCTTATGTAGCCGATAATCGGACCGCCAAGTGCCCTGCCTTCGGCTTCCGCCCAGCTAACACTGCACCCGACCTCTATGACCCAGCCCATGAGTGGTGAGCCTATTGCAGGGGGGACCCACGTTGCCTCTTCGAGCTGGGCCCCATGGGCACCAGTCGCTCGCCATCGTGCCCCACCTCTGGGCCTGGCTCCACAGGGGAGCCACGGTGACCCGCGTCCGGGCGAGAAAATATCTAGGTCCTCGATTTGTACTTTTCATAAAGGTCTTTGAGCTGCTCTTTGTCTGATTCCTCACCTAGGACCTGTTTGTCTTGGGGGACCCTACCAGGGGGCATAGAAGCCCCCGGACAACATAGCTCCTAGGATCAGTGGGACACGCAAACCACAAAGGTGGCGGCTCAGAAAGCAGGTTATATAAACATAACTCCAAAACCAAACATGCAAGATGTCTAAACATGCCTGTAATATTGTATCAATGTGAGTTTTACTAGAATCGGTTGTTTTTTTAAGGCTTGCAAACACAAAAAGTTTTTTTTACTCAATAAGTAAGTTGTTAAATGCTGAGATAATGTGAAAAAAGCAATACAAATGTATTCCAACATAATTCCTAAACCAAACATGCAAAATGTCTAAAAATGCCTGTAATATTGAATCCATGTGAGTTTTACTACAATCATTTGTTTTTGTAAGGTTTGCAAATACAAAAATTGAGTTTTATGACAGACACAAGTTAGTTTTTTTACTCATTATAACAGTATAGATGTCATACTATATATTAAAGTTATATAAACATAACTCCAAAACCAAACGCGCATTATGTCCAAAATTGCCTGTAATATTGTATAGATGTGAGTTTTACTAGAATCAGGTTTGCAAATACAAAAATTGGGTTTTATGACAGTATACTGTCACACTCAATATGACAGTATAACTGTCATACTAAATCCATCCATTTTCTTCCGCTTATCCGAGGTCGGGTTGCGGGGGCAGCAGCCTAAGCAGAGAGCCCAGACTTCCCTCTCCCCAGCCACTTCGTCCAGCTCTTCTCGGGGGATCCCGAGGCGTTCCCAGGCCATAGTCTTTCCAATGTATCCTAGGTCTTCCCCATGGCCTCCTGCCGTTCGGACCTAGGGAGGCGTTCGGGTGGCATCCTGAGCAGATGCCCGAACCACCTCATCTGGCTCCTCTCAATGTGGAGGAGCAGCGGCTTTACACTGAGTTCCTCCCAGATGACAGAGCTTCTCACCCTATCTCTAAGGGAGAGACCCACCACCCGGCGGATGAAACTCATTTCGGCCGCTTGTACCCGTGACCTTGTCCTTTCGGTCATAACCCAAAGCTCATGACCATAGGTGAGGATGGGAACGTTGATCGACCGGTAAATTGAAAGCTTTTCCTTCTGGCTCAGCTCCTTCTTCACCACAACGGATCGATATAGCGTCCTCATTACTGAAGACGCCGCACCGATCCGCCTGTAGATCTCACAATCCACTCTATCCTCACTCGTGAACAAGACTCCTAGGTACTTGAACTCCTTCACTTGGGGAAAGATCTCTTTCCAAACCTCGAGATGGCACTCCACCCTTTCCCGGGCGAGAACCATGGACTCTGACTTGGAGGTGCTGATTCTCATCCCAGTCGCTTCACTGCGAACCGATCCAATGAAAGCTGAAGATCTTGGCCAGTTGAAGCCATCAGGACCACATCATCTGCAAAAAGCAGAGACCTAATCCTGCAGCCACCAAACCAGGCGCAGTCATGGCGTTGAGGGGATCCTCAAAGCCATGACTGCGCCTAGATATTCTGTCCATTAAAGTTATGAACAGAATCGGTGACAAAGGGCAGCCTTAGCGGAGTCCAACCCTCACTGGAAAGGGGTCCGACATACTGCCGGCAATGCGGACCAAGCTCTGACACTGATCATACAGGGAGACACCCACCACAATCAGACATGCCGATACTCCATACTCTCTGAGCACTCCCCACAGGATTTACCGGGGGCCAAGGTCGAATGTCTTCTCCAAGTCCACAAAACTTATGTAGACTGGTTGGGCAAACTCCCATGCACACTCAAGGACCCTGCCGAGAGTATAGAGCTGGTCTACCGTTCCACGACCAGGACGAAAACCACACTGTTCCTCCTGGATCCGAGGTTCCTCCTCTCCATTACACATGAATAGACCTTACCGGGAAGGCTGAGGAGTGTGATCTACGATAGTTGGAACACACCCTCCGGTTCCCCTTCTTAAAGAGAGGTACCACCACCCCGGTCTGCCAATCCAGAGGTACCGCCCCCGATGTAGACGCAATGTTGCAGAGTCTTGTCAACCAAGACTGCCCCACAGCATCCAGAGCCTTAAGGAACTCCGGACGGAGCTCATATCCCCGGGGCCTTGCCACCGAGGAGCTTTTTAACTACCTTGGCAACCTCAGCCCCAGAAATAGGAGAGCCCACCACAGACTTCCCAGGCACTGTTTCCTCAAAGGAAGACGTGTTGGTGGGACTGAGGAGGTCTCGCTTGGCCTGTCGGTATGCCCACTGCCTCTGGAGTCCCATGAGCCAAAAGGACCCGGTGGCTCTTTCTTCAGCTTGACAGCATCCCTCACTGCTGGTGGATTACCGCCACGACAGGCACCAAACACCTTGCGGCCACAGCTTCAATCAGCTGGCTCAACAAGAGAGGAACGGAACATGGTCCACTCAGACTCAATGTCCAGCACCTCCCTCGTGACATGTTCAAAGTTCTTCCGGACATGTTCAAAGTTCTTCAGGAGACTCTGCTAGGTGTTCCCAGCAGACCCATACAATGCGTTTGGGCCTGCCAGGTCTGACCGGCATCCTCCCCTAACATCGGAGCCAGCTCACCACCAGGTGGTGGTTGGTGGAAAGCTCTGCCCCTCTCTTCACCGAGTGTCCAAAACATGAGGCCGCAAATCCCATGACACAACTACAAAGTCAATCATGCGGCCGAGGGTGTCCTTGTGCCAAGTGCACATATGGACACCCTTATGTTTGAACATTGTGTTTGTTATGGACAATCCGTGACAAGCACAAAAGTCCAATAACAAAGCACCACTTGGGTTCAGATCCGGGTGGCCATTTTTCCCAATCACGACTCTCCAGGTTTCACTGTCGTTGCCAACATAGCGTTGAAGTCCACCAGCAGAACAAGGGAATCACCCGAGGGAGCACTCTCCAGTCCTCCCTCAAGGGAATCCAAAAAGAGTTGGTACTCTGAGCTGCTGTTTGGTGTGTAAACACAAACAACAGTCAGGACCCGTCACCCAACCCGAAGGCTGAAGGAAGCTACCATCTCGTCTATTGGGTTTAAAGTCCAACGTGCAGGCTTTGAGCTGGGGGGCAACAAGAATTGCCACCCCAGCCTCTCATTAGATGCAACGCCAGTGTGGAATCTCTTCCACTCTGGCGTTGCAAGTAATGAAAGTTCAGCTCAGTCCAGCCCCTCTGAGAGAACAGGTTCCAGAGCCCTTGCTGTGAGTCCAACTATATCTAGCCGGGAACGTCTCCACCTCATGCACCAGCTCAGGCTCCTTCCCTCCCAGCGAGGTGACGTTCCATGTCCCAAGAGCGAGCTTATGTAGCCGATAATCGGACCACCAAGTGCCCTGCCTTCGGCTGCCGCCCAGCTCACACTGCACCCTCTATGACCCAGCCCATGAGTGGTGAGCCCTGGAGGGGGGATCCACGTTGCCTCTTCGAGCTGAGCACGGCTGGGCCCCATGGGGACTGGCCCGTCAATCGCCATCGTGCCACACCTCTGGGCCTGGCTCCACAGGGGAGCCACGGTGACCTGCGTCCGGGCGAGAAAAAATCTAGGTCCTCAATTGTACTTTTAATAAAGGTCTTTGAGCTGCTCTTTGTCTGATCCCTCACCTAGGACCTGTTTGTCCTGGATCAGTGGGACACGCAAACCACAAAGGTGGCGGCTCAGAAAGCAGGTTATATAAATATAACTCCAAAACCAAACATGCAATATGTCTAAACATGCCTGTAATATTGTATCAATGTGACTTTTCCTAGAATCGGTTGTTTTTGTAAGGTTTGCAAATACAAAAATTAGGTGTTACTCACAATGACAAAATCACACTCAATATGACAGTTATTTAAACATAACTCATAAACCACACAAAAAAATGGCTAATAATGCCTGAAATAATGAATCATTGGGAGTTTTACTGAGTTTTATATTTTGCAAACACAAAAAGTAGTTTTTTACTTGACTGTAATGTTCTTAGAACCCTGAGATAATGGGAAAAAAGCAATAAAAATGTATTTAAACCTAACTCCTAAACAACACATGCAAAATGGCTAATAATGCCTAGGGAGACATGTAACGTTGTTAGTTTAAAAAAATGATCTTTTGTAAAGATATCAAAGACACAAGCTAGTTTTTTTTATTCAATATGACAGTATAACAGTCATACTAAATATGAAAGTTATATAAACATAACTCCAAAACCAAACATGTGTCATGTCTAAAAATGCCTGTAATAATGTATTTATGTTTGTTTGTAAGGTTTGCAAAAACAAAAAGTAGTTTTTTACTCAATATGAAAGTAATGTTCTTAGAATCCTGAGATAATGCGAAAAAAGCAATACAAATGTATTCAAACACAAATTTTAAACCAAACATGTAAAATGTCTAAAAAATCCTGTAATATTGAATCTATATAAGTTTTACTAGAATCAATTGTTTTTGTAAGGTTTGCAAATACAAAAATTAGGTTTTACACATAATGATATTAAAACTGTAACACTCAATATGACAATTATTTATTTATAACTCCTAACCACACATGAAACATGTCTAATAATGCGTGAAAAAATGTATCTTTGTGAGTGTTACTAGAAACATTTTCTTTTGTAAGGTTTGCAAAGACAGGTTAGTTTTTTTTACTCAATATGACAGTATAACTGCCACACTCAATATGACAGTTATTTAAACATAACTCTTAAACTACACATGAAAAATGATTAACAATGCCTGAAATAATGCATTCTTGTAAGTTTTACTCGAAACATATGCTTTTTTAAGGCTTGCAAACACAAAAATTATTTTTTTACTCAATATGACAGTAATGTTCTAAAATTCTGAGAAAATACGAACAAATTAAAAAAAATGATTCCAACATAATTCCTAAACCAAACATGCAAAATGTCTAAAAATGTCTGTAATATTGAATCCATGTGAGTTTTACTAGATTTAAATGATTGTGTAAGGTTTGCAAATACATAAATTAGGTTTTACTTACTATGTCATAACTGACAGTATATGACAGTTATTTAACCATAACTCAAACCACACATGAAAAATGGCTAATAATGCCTGAAATAATGCCTCCTTGGCCGTTTTACTCGAAACACATGCTTTTTTAAATCTTGCAAACACAAAAAGTAGTTTTTTTACTCAATATGACTGTAATGTTCTTAAAATCCTGAGATAATGCAAAAAAAGCAATACAATTGTATTTAAACATTACTCCTAAACAATATATGCAAAATGGCTAATAATGCCTGGAAACATGTATCTTTGTTAGTTTTACTGGAAAAATTATCTTTTGTAAAGTTTGCAAAGACACAAGCCAGTTTTTTTTTATTCAATATGACAGTATAACAGTCATATTAAATATGAAATTTATATAAACATAACTCCAAAACCAAACATGTGTCATGTCTAAAAATGCCTGTAATAATGTATTAATGTGAGTTTGTAAGGTTTGCAAAAACAAAAAGTAGTTTTTTACTCAATATGAAAGTAATGATATTAGAATCCTGAGATAATGCGAAAAAAGCAATAAAAATGTATTTAAACATAATTCCTAAACAACCCATGCAAAATGTGTAATAATGCCTGGAGACATGTATCTTTGTTAGTTTTACTAGAAAAATGATATTTTGTAAAGATATCAAAGACAAAAGCTAGTTTTTTTTATTCAATATGACAGTATAACAGTCCTACTAAATATGAAAGTTATCAAAACATAACTCCAAAACCAAACATGTGTTATGTCTAAAAATGCCTGTAATAATGTATATATGTGAGTTTGTAAGGTTTGCAAAAACAAAAAGTAGTTTTTTACTCAATATGAAAGTAATGATCTTAGAATCCTGAGATAATGCGAAAAAAGCAATAAAAATGTCTTTAAACATAATTCCAAAACAACCCATGCAAAATGGGTAATAATGCCTGGAGACATGTATCTTTGTTAGTTTTACTAGAAAAATGATCTTTTGTAATGTTTGCAAAGACACAAGCTAGTTTTTTTTTATTCAATATGACAGTATAACAGTCATATTACATATAAAAGTTATATAAACATAACTCCAAAACCAAACATGTGTCATGTCTAAAAATGCCTGTAATAATGTATTTATGTGAGTTTGTAAGGTTTGCAAAAACAAAAAGTAGTTTTTTACTCAATATGAAAGTAATGATCTTAGAATCCTGAGATAATTCGAAAAAAGCAATAAAAATGTATTTAAACATAATTCCTAAACAACCCATGCAAAATGGGTAATAATGCCTGGACACATGTATCTTTGTTAGTTTTACTAGAAAAATGATGTTTTGTAAAGTTTGCAAAGACACAAGCTAGTTTTTTAAAACTAAATATAACAGTATAACAGTCCTACTAAATATGAAAGTTATCAAAACATAACTCCAAAACCAAACATGTGCTATGTCTAAAAATGCCTGTAATAATGTATTTATGTGAGTTTGTAAGGTTTGCAAAAAAAAAAGTAGTTTTTTCCTCAATATGAAAGTAAGGATTTTAGAATCCTGAGATAATGCGAAAAAAGCAATAAAAATGTATTCAAACATAATTCCTAAAAAAAACATGCAAAATGGGTAATAATGCCTGGAAACATGTATCTTTGTTAGTTTTACTGGAAAAATGATCTTTTGTAAAGTTTGCAAAGACACAAGCCAGTTTTTTTTTATTCAATATGACAGTATAACAGTCATATTAAATATGAAAGTTATATAAACATAACTCCAAAACCAAACATGTGTCATGTCTAAAAATGCCTGTAATAATGTATTAATGTGAGTTTGTAAGGTTTGCAAAAACAAAAACTAGTTTTTTACTCAATATGAAAGTAATGATCTTAGAATCCTGAGATAATGCGAAAAAAGCAATAAAAAATTATTTAAACATAACTCCTAAACAACCCAGGCAAAATGGGTAATAATGCCTGGAGACATGTATTTTTGTTAGTTTTACTAGAAAATGTATCTTTTGTAAAGTTTGCAAAGACACAAGCTAGTTGTTTTTATTCAATAAGACAGTATAACAGTCATACTAAATATGAAAGTTATATAAACATAACTCCAGAACCAAACGTGTGTCATGTGTAAAATTGCCTATAATAATGTATTTATGTGAGTCTGTAAGGTTTGCAAAAACAAAAAGTATTTTTTTCCTCAATATGAAAGTAAGGATTTTAGAATCCTGAGATAATGCGAAAAAAGCAATAAAAATGTATTTAAACATAATTCCTAAACAACCCATGCAAAATGGCTAATAATGCCTGGAGACATGTATCTTTGTTAGTTTTACTAGAAAAATGATCTTTTGTAAGGATATCAAAGACACAAGCTAGTTTTTTTTATTCAATATGACAGTATAACAGTCCTACTAAATATGAAAGTTATCAAAACATAACTCCAAAACCAAACATGTGTTATGTCTAAAAATGCCTGTAATAATGTATTTATGTGAGTTTGTAAGGTTTGCAAAAACAAAAAGTAGTTTTTTACTCAATATGAAAGTAATGATCTAAGAATCCTGAGATAATGCGAAAAAAGCAATAAAAATGTATTTAAACATAATTCCTAAACAACCCATGCAAAATGGGTAATAATGCCTGGAGACATGTATCTTTGTTAGTTTTACTAGAAAAATGATCTTTTGTAAAGTTTGCAAAGACACAAGCTAGTTTTTTTTTAATTTACTATGACAGTATAACAGTCATAATAAATATAAAAGTTATATAAACATAACTCCAAAACCAAACATGTGTCATGTCTACAAATGTCTGTAATAATGTATTTATGTGAGTTTGTAAGGTTTGCAAAAACAAAAAGTAGTGTTTTACTCAATATGAAAGTAATGATCTTAGAATCCTGAGATAATGCGAAAAAAGCAATAAAAATGTATTCAAACACAACTTTTAAACCAAACATGTAAATTGTCTAAAAATGCCTGTAATATTGAATCTATGTAAGTTTTACTAGAATCAATTGTTTTTGTAAGGTTTGCAAATACAAAAATTAGGTTTTACACATAATGACATTATAACTTTAACACTCAATATGAAAGTTATTTAATTATAACTCCTAAATACACATGAAACATGTCTAATAGTGTGAAAAAAAATTATCTTTGTGAGTGTTGCTAGAAACATTTTCTTTTGTAAGGTTTGCAAAGACACAAGTTAGTTTTTTTTAACTCAATATGACAGTATAACGCCACACTCAATATGACAGTTATTCAAACATAACTCCTAAACCACACCTGAAAAATGGCTAATAATGCCTGAAATAATGCATCTTTGGGAGTTTTACTGGAAACATATGCTTTTTTTAAGGCTTGCAAACACAAAAATTATTTTTTTACTCAATATGACAGTAATGTTCTAAAAATCCTGAGATAATGTGAAAAAAGCAATACAAATGTATTACAACATAATTCCTAAACCAAACATGCAAAATGTCTGAAAATGCCTGTAATATTGAATCCATGTGAGTTTTATTTGAATCAGTTGTATGGTTTGCTAATACAAAAATTGGGTTTTATGACGAACACAAGTTAGTTATTTTACTCAACATAACAGTTTAGCTGTCATACTATGTATGAAAGTTATATAAACATAACTCCAAAACCAAACTTGCATTATGTCCAAAACTGCCTGTAATATTGTATATATGTGAGTTTTACTAGAATCAGGGTTGCAAATACAAAAATTGGGTTTTATGACAGTATACTGTCACACTCAATATGACAGTTATTTAAACATAACTCAAACAACACATGCAAAATGGCTAATAATGCCTGGAGCATGTATCTTAGTTAGTTTTACTAGAAAAATGGTATTTTGTAAGGTTTGCAAAGACACAAGTTAGTTGTTTTTTTTATTCAATATGACAGTATAACTTTCTAAATATGAAAGTTATATAAACATAACTCTAAAACCAAACATGCATTCTGTCTAAAAATGCCTGTAGTGTTGTATCTGTGTGAGTTTAACTAGATTTAGTTGTTTTTGTAAGGTTTGCAAATACAAAATAAGGGTTTTACTCACTATGACAGTTTACTGTCACACTCAATCTGACAGTTATTTATTTAAATATAACTCCTAAACCACACATGCAAAATGGCTAATAATGCCTGGAGATATGTATCTTTGTGAGTTTTACTAGAAACATTATATTGTGTAAGGTTTAGTTAGTTGTTGTACTCAATCTGACAGTATAACTGTCATTCTAAATCCATCCATTTTCTTCCGCTTATCCGAGGTCGGGTTGCGGGGGCAGCAGCCTGAGCAGAAAATCCCAGACTTCCCTCTCCCCAGCCACTTCGTCCAGCTCTTCTCGGGGTATTCCGAGGCGTTCCCAGGCCAGCCGGGGACATAGTCTTTCCAATGTGTCCTAGGTCTTCCCCGTGGCCTCCTGCCACACCTCCCTAGAGGCGTTCGGGTGGCATCCTGAGCAGATGCCCGAACCACCTCATGGCTCCTCTCAATGTGGAGGAGCAGCGGGTTTACTTTGAGTACCTCCCGGATGACAGAGCTTCTCACCCTGTCTCTAAGGGAGAGACTCACCACCCGGCAGAGGAAACGCATTTCGGCCGCTTGTCCTTTCGGTCATAACCCAAAGCTGGGAACGTAGATCGACGGTAAATTGAGAGCTTTTCCTTCTGGCTCAGCTCCTTCTTCACCACAACGGATCGATATAGCGTCCTCAATACTGAAGACGCCGCACCAATCCGCCTGTGGATCTCTCGATCCACTCTATCCTCACTCGTGAACAAGACTCCTAGGTACTTGAACTCCTCCACTTGGGGCAAGATCTCCTCCCCAACCTGGAGATGGCACTCGACCCTTTCCTGCGTGGACTTGGACTTGGAGGTGCTGATTCTCATCCCAGTCGCTTCACACTCAAGGACCCTGCCGAGAGTATAGACCTGGTCTACCGTTCCACGACCAGGACGAAAACCACACTGTTCGTCCTGGATCCGAGTTTCCTCCTCTCCAGTACACATGAATAGACCTTACCGGGAAGGCTGAGGAGTGTGTTTCACGATAGTTGGAACACACCCTCCGGTTCCCCTTCTTAAAGAGAGGAACCACCACCCCGGTCTGCCAATCCAGAGGTACCGCCCCCAATGTTCACGCGATGTTGCAGAGTCTTGTCAACCAAGACAGCCCCACAGTATCCAGAGCCTTAAGGAACTCATCCACCACCGGGGCCTTGCCACAGAGGAGCTTTTTAACTACCTAGGCAACCTAAGCCCCAGAAATAGGAGAGTCCACCACAGACTCCCCAGGCACTGCTTGGCCTGTCGGTATGCCCGCTGCCTCTGGAGTCCCATGAGCCAAAAGGACCCGATAGGCTCTTTCTTCAGCTTGACGGCATCCCTCACTGCTGGTGGCCACCAGCGAGTTCTAGGATTACCGCCACGACAGGCACCAAACACCTTGCGGCCACAGCTCCAATCAGCAGGCTCGACAAGAGAGGCACGGAACATGGTCCACTCAGACTCAATGTCCAGCACCTCCCTCGTGACATGTTCAAAGTTCTTCCTTATGTTTGAACATTGTGTTTGTTATGGACAATCCGTGACGAGCACAAAAGTCCAATAACAAAGCACCACTTGGGTTCAGATCCGGGTGGCCATTTTTCCCAATCACGACTCTCCAGGTTTCACTGTCCTTGCCAACATGAGCATTGAAGTCCCCCAACAGAACAAGGGAATCACCCGAGGGAGCACTCTCCAGTACTCCCTCAAGGGAATCCAAAAAGAGTGGGTACTCTGAGCTGCTGTTTGGTGCGTAAACACAAACAACAGTCAGGACCCGTCACCCAACCGGAAGGCGGAGGGAAGCTACCATCTCGTCTACTGGGTTAAAGTCCAACGTGCAGGCTTTGAGCAACAACAATTGCCACCCCAGCCTCTCATTGCTTGCAACGCCAGAGTGGAAGAGAGTCCAGCCCCTCTTGAGAGAACAGGTTCCAGAGCCCTTGCTGTGCGTCGAAGTGAGTCCAACTATATCTAGCCGGAACTTCTTCACCTCGCGCACCAGCTCAGGCTCTTTCCCTCCCAGCGAGGTGACGTTCCACGTCCCAAGAGCGAGCTTATGTAGCCGATAATCGGACCGCCAAGTGCCCTGCCTTCGGCTTCCACCCAGTTCACACTGCATCCGACCTCTATGACCTCAATGGGCCCATGAGTGGTGAGCTCATTGGAGGGTTGACCCACGTTGCCTCTTCGAGGCAGGGCCCCATGGAGACAGGCCCGGCCACCAGTCGCTCGCCATCGTGCCCCACCTCTGCGCCTGGCTCCACAGGGGAGCCACGGTGACCTGCGCCTGGGCGAGAAAAAATCTAGGTCCTCGATTTGTACTTTTCATTAAGGTCTTTGAGCTGCTCTTTGTCTGATCCCTCACCTAGGACCTTTTCTCAGGGGATCCCGAGGCGTTCCCAGGCCAGCCGGGAGACATAGTGTTCCCAATGTGTCCTGGGTCTTCCCCGTGGCCTCCAGGATGACAGAGCTTCACCTTCACCAGGGGTGTCAAACTCAAATACAGAGTGGGCCAAAGTTTAAAACTGAACAAAGCCGCGGGCCAAGGTTGAACAAATTAACCTTTTAATAGGGACCCAAACAAGTTTTGCATTGAATATTGAACAAGCAAGGCTTATATAACTTTATAGTGACATGCAAAATGGAGTTTCAAATAATAATAATAATAATTAAAAAATATCAATTGCATATCAAATACAATTTAAATAAAAATTGAATGCCTATTTTCTATTTGCAGCCTTCTGAGGTAAATATCAACATTAACTTTTTCCACAGGCTAATAAATTTGAAAATAAAATAACAATGAATAAAACAACCATTCAGGACTTTAAACTGCTCAGTTTGCAACACACTGATCTAATTTGATGTGCCCAAGCCAGATACCTGGCATCTTTTTTTAGATGCTGGTTCTTTAATGTCGGGGCTCAGGCTTTGAGCTGAGGCAACTTTCATTATCGAACGAAGGTGTTCAACAGTCATATCTCGTACACCCAATTCTAACATCATTCACACCCAGTCTCAAGATATGTGCAGCTTCAGCACGCATACACAAATGAATGCAACGCATACTTCATCAACAGCGATACAGGTTACACTGAGGGTGCCAGTATAAAAAACTTTAACACTGTTAGAAATATACGCCACACTGTGAACCCACACCAAACAAAAATAAAAAACACTTTTCGGGAGAACATCCGCACCGTAACATAACATAAACACAAAAGAACAAATACCCAGAATCTTTTGCAGCACTAACTCTTTCGGGACGCTACAAAATACACCCCCGCTACCACCAAACCTCCCCCCCCCCCCCCACACACACACACACCTTGTAGCGTCCCGGAAGATTTAGTGCTACAAAGGGTTCCGGGTATTTGTTCTGTTGTGTTTATGTTGTGTTACGGTGCGGATGTTCTCCCGAAATGTGTTTGTCATTCTTGTTTGGTGTGGATTCACAGTGTGGCGTATATTTCAAAAAGTGTTAAAGTTTTTTTTTTGGCTACCGTCAGTGTAACCTGTATCGCTGTTGATGAAGTATGCGTTGCATTCAAATGTGTGTGGGTGCAGAAGCTGCACTGACATGAAACTGGGCCGGCACTTGTTTGACTAGCTGAAAAAAAAAAAAAAAAAATCGGGAGGAGTGCTGGAGTCACTCCCGGGAGGGTTGGCAAGTATTAGAAGTAGCGGTGAATGCGGTGTTACCGCGGCACTGCCGCAATGTATAATCGACGGTCCAGCTTGTTAATTTGATATTGCCACAAGGGCCAAGTCAAATTACACGTTGGGCCAAATTTGGCCCACGGGCCAGAGTTTGACACCCATGACCTTCACTGTAAAAAATTACTGTAAAAATAAAAAATAAAATTACAGTTATATACTCCATCCATCCATCCATTTTCTACCGCTTATTCCCTTCGGGGTCGCGGGGGGCGCTGGAGCCTATCTCAGCTACAATCAGGCTCTGCAACATCGCGTGGACATCAGGGGCGGTACCTCCGGATTGGCAGACCGGGGTGGTGGTTCCTCTCTTTAAGAAGGGGAACCGGAGGGTGTGTTCCAACTATCGTAGATCGCACTCCTCAGCCTTCCCGGTAAGGTCTATTCATGTGTACTGGAGAGGAGGAACCTCGGATCCAGGACGAACAGTGTGGTTTTCGTCCTGGTCGTGGAACGGTAGACCAGCTCTATACTCTCGGCAGGGTCCTTGAGTGTGCATCGTACCACGTTTTGCATTGAATATTGAACAAGCAAGGCTTATATAACTTTATAGTGACATGCAAAATGGAGTTTCAAATAATAATAATAATAATTAAAAAATATCAATTGCATATCAAATATAATTTAAATACAAATTGAATGCCTCTTTTCTATTTGCAGCCTTCTGAGGTAAATATCAACATTAACTTTATCCACAGGCTAATAAATTTGAAAATAAAATAACAATGAATAAAACAACCATTCAGGACTTTAAACTGCTCAGTTTGCAACACACTGATCTAATTTGATGTGCCCAAGCCAGATACCTGGCATCTTTTTTTAGATGCTAGTTCTTTAATGTCGGGGCTCAGGCTTTGAGCTGAGGCAACTTTCATTATCGAACAAGATGTTCAACAGTCATATCTCGCACACCCAATTCTAACATCATTCAGACCCAGTCACAAGATATGTGCAGCTACAGCACGCATACACAAATGAATGCAACGCATACTTCATCAACAGCGATACAGGTTACACTGAGGGTGCCAGTATAAAAAACTTTAACACTGTTAGAAATATATGCCACACTGTGAACCCACACCAAACAAAAATGAAAAACACTTTTCGGGAGAACATCCGCACCGTAACACAACATAAACACAAAAGAACAAATACCCAGAATCTTTTGCAGCACTAACTCTTTCGGGACGCTACAAAATACACCCCCGCTACCACCAAACCTCCCCCCCCCACACACACACACCTTGTAGCGTCTCGGAAGATTTAGTGCTACAAAGGGTTCTGGGTATTTGTTGTGTTGTGTTTATGTTGTGTTACGTTGCGGATGTTCTCCCGAAATGTGTTTGTCATTCTTGTTTGGTGTGGATTCACAGTGTGGCGTATATTTCTAAAAGTGTTAAAGTTTTTTATTTGGCTACCGTCAGTGTAACCTGTATCGCTGTTGATGAAGTATGCATGGCATTCAATTGTGTGTGGGTGCAGAAACTGCACTGACATGAAACTGGGCTGGCACTCGTTTGACTAGCTGAAAAAAAAAAAAAAAAAATTCGGGAGGAGTGCTGGAGTCACTCCCGGGAGGGTTGGCAAGTATTAGAAGTAGCGGCACTGCCGCAATGTATAATCGAAGGTCCAGCTTTAATGTTAATTTGATATTGCCTCAAGGGCCAAGTCAAATTACACGTTGGGCCAAATTTGGCCCACGGGCCAGAGTTTGACACCCATGACCTTCACTGTCAAAAATTACTGTAAAAATAAAAAATAAAATTACAGTTATATACTCCATCCATCCATCCATGTTCTACCGCTTATTCCCTTCGGGGTCGCGGGGGGCGCTGGAGCCTATCTCAGCTACAATCAGGCGGAAGGCGGGGTACACCCTGGACAAGTCGCCACCTCATCGCAGGGCCAACACAGATAGACAGACAACATTCACACTCACATTCACACACTAGGGCCAATTTAGTGTTGCCAATCAACCTATCATGTTCTTCTTAAATGCAGTTAAGTACTGTAAATTTTGTTGCATTTTTCAAAAAATATCGACCAGCAGTAAGTTACTGTAAAACCTACAGTGTAATTCAGTATTTTTCAGACTTGTTTCTTGGGTCCGCCCACAATTCGTCCAACCGAGCTTCATTTCACCTGGCCGACCCTGCTAAATCCATCCTACTGCATCGTGTGTTTTTGATAACAAGGTAAGAGTCACTTGTACCTTGATGTGTCATTTTCTGTTTGAATTACTTTATATATATATTTATAAAGTCCGAAATGACATAGCGTCACAGTCAGCATCACAGACACTATCGTTGACCACGCGCATGTACCGCCGCATGCTAGCTAGCTAAGTTTTCTTCTTTTTTGTCATAGTCATCATAAAAGATGATAACTTGCAACATATGTGCTACGACTTGCAGCAATGTATTTGCGTATGTTAGACACATGCGAAGTCATAGTTGTATGCCTAATGCATCGTTTAAGTGTGCTTTCCCTAAATGCACAAGAGTTTTTTCCAACTTCTCAGCCTTCAAAACTCACAGCCGTCGTCATAAATATGGCAAGAGTAGGACTGATATGTATAGCGCAGAAGGTTTACCTTGTAATATTGTCTCATGTAGCGCGAAGTGCGATGATATACGGGCCCTTCTCCTGCATTTGAAAAGTCATATTACCGAAGGTAGGACAGTTACGTGCCCCTTCAGTCAATGTGAAAAAAGATTTACAGTTAAGTCTACTTTCACATCGCACGTGTCAAGGAAGCACTACGGCTACACTGAACGAAGTTTGACTTGCTCAACAGCAAATCCAAGCAGCTCTTGTGTTATTAACACTGATGATGACTATTGTGATATGCAACTTGAGAATTCAGGATATTCCTGTTATGAAGACATGGAGGTCTACTTGCATTAAAAAAATGTTCACAGCACTGAAAAAAGGTTGAGAACCACTGCCTTAGGACAGTGGTTCTCAACCTTTTTTCAGTGATGTACCCCTGTGAACATTTTTTAAATTCAAGTACCCCCTAATCAGAGCAAAGCATTTTTGGTTGAAAAAAAGAGATAAAGAAGTAAAATACAAAACTATGTCATCAGTTTCTGATTTATTAAATTGTATAACAGTGCAAAATATTGCTCATTTGTTGTGGTCTTTCTTGAACTATTTGGAAAAAAAGATATAAAAATAACTAAAAACTTGTTGAAAAATAAACAAGTGATTCAAATATAAATAAAGATTTTTACACATAAAAGTAATCAAATTAAAGTGCCCTCTTTGGGGATTGCAATAGAGATCCATCTGGATTCATGAACTTCATTCTCAACATTTCTTCACAAAAAAAGAAATCTTTAACATCAATATTTATGGAACATGTCCACTACGCTTTAACCAAGCCTCCATTGTTTTCTACATGGATAGTTGATTGACAGTTGGTGCCGTGTGGCACCGCCAGGTAGAGTCAAACCATCATGGCATGGGGGAAACTCTGGCTTTATGGTAATGAATGGAATAGCCTACTTGATTAGTTGTTCAGTTTATGAACTTACATTCATATTTTGTCGAAGTATTATTCAATAAATATATTTATAAAGGATTTTTGAATTGTTGCTATTTTTAGAATATTTAAAAAAAATCTCACGTACCCCTTGGCATACCTTCAAGTACCCCCAGGAGTACGCGTACCCCCATTTGAGAACCACTGCCTTAGGAGACTAGATGTAAACAGAGGAAAGAGAGAGCGAGTGAGGTGGCCATTCCAAATACTTTTAAAATGCTACCCATATTGGATACTGTTTAGGAACATAAACTGCATTTCTTGACTGTACCAGTTGCTGGTGACAAAGTCACAATAAAACGTTGGATGATCAGCATGGAAGGTGATGTCATCTGCAAAGGCGTCCAACCAACTTAATCTCAGGGCTTGCTGCCCTTCTTGCCACCTACTATGTGTTCAACTTGGAATACCAAGAGGAAGGTCCTCGGACATTGGAATTTGTTCAAAGGTAAATCCTCTTGATACTGTTAAAATACTGTTAGGATATTTTATTTTATATTTCTCACCTCTGTTCAGGAATTTGACTTGTCATTTCCCCAATTGTGTGCCTTAAATCAATGACTCTTCTGTTCCTTTGTGTACCTTCTTATTAGGGACCGAAGCACCAGTTTGACTCTAGGATACAGAGAAGGTAGGTAATGTGCAGGTAAAGATATGTTGACTGGGTCAAAGAAGGAAGCACCTGTTTGACCCCAGGATGCAGAAAAAGTAGGTAATTTGCAGGTAAAGATATGTTGACTGGATGATGGCAGGAAGCACCAGCTTGACCCGAGAATGCAGAGCAAGTAGGTAATGTGCGGGTGAAGATATGTTGAATGGGTAAAGGCAGGAAGCACCAGTGTGACCCCACCATGCAGGGAATGTAGGTAATGTGCGGGTGAAGGTATGTTGAATGGGTGAAAGAAGGAAGCGCAGGTGTGGTCGAGGCCATGCAGACAAGGTAGGTATGTGCAGGTGAAGATATGTTGTATGGTGAAAGAAAGAAGCACCAGTGTGACCCAAGGATGCAGGTAAGTTAGGTAATGTGCAGGTAAAGATATGTTGAATGGGTGAAGGCAGGAAACACCAGCTAGACGCCAGGATACAGAGAAGGTAGGTAATGTGCAGGTAAAGATATGTTGAATGAGTAAAGGCAGGAAACACCAGCTTGACTCCAGGATACAGAGAAGGTAGGCAATGTGCAGGTAAAGATATGTTGAATGGGTAAAGGTAGAAAGCACCAGCATGACCACACTATGCAGAGAAGGTAGGTAATGTGCAGGTAAAGATATGTTGAATGGGTAAAGGCAAGAAGCACCAGTGTGACTCCAGGATGCAGAGAAGATAGGTAATGAGCAGGTAACGATATGTTAAATGGGTGAAAGCAGGAAACATCAGCGTAAATACACGGTCCCGTAGATGGAGAGAAAACATAAATAGAGAGAGGGATTGGGGAGGCTTTAGCATTGTCTTCCTCTCTTGATTTGTCTTAATGGGTTTTAGAGCATTCACTCATCTACAGCTGTGGTTATGGTATAGGCTCACATATATCCTAAAATTGATATTAATATTTGTGCAGTGCATATTCCTAAATAACAATGTGAGGGGGGTTTTGTATCGACTGCAAGTAATCTTCAATCACAACAGAATATCTAATATGCTTTCTCTCTTTTTTAGGCGATTCATTGGCGTTAACCCTGAGAAGGGAACAAAGGCTAGCCAGGGAAAGGTGGTGTCCAAGAAGACCAGGAAGCTGGTCCAGAAAAAGGCAGCAACTGTAACTCCTCACGTAGCCACCCTTATAAAACATCTCACAGACTTTGAGTGGGGCTTTATGTAGCCGACAACTAAACACTGGACTCGTGTTCAGTGTTTTGTCTCCAGTTAGAAATTAAGTGGACATGTTATAAATGTTAAAATGCTTTACTGAAAATAAGAAGAATGCACTAAATGTACATTGAATGTATTTGATGCACTTTAAAATAATTAGTTAATAAAAAAATAATCTTGCAAGGCCATTTCTCCAGTCATTTTTATGCCAGCAGATTGCAGGGATTTTGATTTTGAAAAATTAAAAGTTCAACTCATTAACTTCTAGTGGCATTATACTGTAAAGCTCAGTCTAAAGTGCTTACAATTATTTTACTGTAATTAACTGTTAATGGATATTACAGTAGATACACTAAAATAACAGTGTAATGCCGCTAAACAGATGACAGTATTATGCTGTGAAGCGTATATTTGACCGGTAAATTGAGAGCTTTTCCTTCTGGCGCAGCTCCTTCTTACCACAACAAATCGATATAGCGTCCTCATTACTGCAGACGCCGCACCGATCAGCCTGTGCATCTCATGATCCACTCTTCCCTCACTCATGAACAAGACTCCAGGTACTTGAACTCATCCACTTGGGGCAAGATCTCCTGCCCAACCTCGAGATGGCACTCCACCCTTTCCCGGGCGAGAACCTCGGACTTGGAGGTGCTGATTCTCATCCCAGTCGCTTCACACTCGGCTGCGAACCAATCCAATGAGAGCTGAAGATCCTGGCCAGTTAAAGCCAAAAGGACCACATCATCTGCAAAAAGGAGAGACCTAATCCTGCAG
This sequence comes from Entelurus aequoreus, assembly GCF_033978785.1. Lineage (NCBI taxonomy): Eukaryota > Metazoa > Chordata > Actinopteri > Syngnathiformes > Syngnathidae > Entelurus > Entelurus aequoreus. The sequence goes on from NW_026907974.1 coordinate 128,710, forward strand.
CCTCCAAACCGGATCCCCTCAACGCCATGACTGCGCCTAGAAATTCTGTCCATAAAATTTATGAACACATTTGGTGACAAAGGGCAGCCAACACGAGGGTTGGACTCCGGTCCAACCCTCCCTGGAAAGGGGTCCGACTTACTGATGGCAATGCGGACCAAGCTCTGACACTGATCATACAGGGAGCGACCCGCCACAATCAGACATGCCGATACCCCATACTCTCTGAGCACTCCCCAAAGGACTTCCCGGGGTGGCCACGGTCGAATGTCTTCTCCAAGTCCAAAAAGCACATGTAAACCGGTTGGACAAACTCCCATTCACACTCAAGGACCCTGCCGAGAGTATAGAGCTGGTCTACCGTTCCACGACCAGGACGAAAACCACACTGTTCGTCCTGGATCCGAGGTTCCTCCTCTCCAGTACACATGAATAGACCTTACCGGGAAGGCTGAGGAGTGTGATCTACGATAGTTGGAACACACCCTCCGGTTCCCCTTCTTAAAGAGAGGAACCACCACCCCGGTCTGCCAATCCAGAGGTACCGCCCCTGATGTCCACGCGATGTTGCAGAGTCTTGTCAACTAAAACAGCCCCACAGCATCCAGAGCCTTAAGGAACTCCGGATGGAGCTCATCCACCTTGCCACCGATGAGCTTTTTAACTACCTTGGCAACCTCAGCCCCAGAAATAGGAGAGCCCAACACAGATTCCCCAGGCACTGCTTGGCCTGTCGGTATGCCCGCTGCCTCTGGAGTCCCATGAGCCAAAAGGACCAGATAAGCTCTTTCTTCAGCTTGACTGCATCCCGCACTGCTGGTGGCCACCAGCGGGTTCTAGGATTACCGCCACGACAGGCACCAAACACCTTGCGGCCACAGCTCCAATCAGCTGGCTTGAAAAGAGAGGCACGGAACATGATCCATTCAGACTCAATATCCAGCACCTCCTTTGTGACATGTTCAAAGTTCCTCCGGAGGTGGAAAAAGAAACTCTCTCTGACAGGAGACTCTGCTAGGCATTCCCAAAAGACTCTCACAATGCGTTTGGGCCTGCCAGGTCTGTCCGGGATCCTACCCCACCATCGGAGCCAGCTCACCAGGTGGTGATCGGTAGAAAGCTCGCCCCTCTCTTCACCCGAGTGTCCGCAAATCTCATGACACAACTACAAAGTCAATCATGGAACTGCGGCCGAGGGTGTCCTGGTGCCAAGTGCACATATGGACACCCTTATGTTTGAACATTGTGTTTGTTATGGACAATCCGTGACGAGCACAAAAGTCCAATAACAAAGCACCACTTGGCTTCAGATCCGGGTGGCCATTTTTCCCAATCACGACTCTCCAGGTTTCAAAGTCGTTGCCAACATGAGCGTTGAAGACCCCCAGCAGATCAAGGGAATCACCCGAGGGAGCACTCTCAAGGGAATCCAAAAAGAGTGGGTACTCTGAGCTGCTGTTTGGTGCGTAAACACCAACAACATTCAGGACCCGTCACCCAACCCGAAAGCGGAGGGAAGCTACCATCTCGTCTTCTGGGTTAAGTCCAACGTGCAGGCTTTGAGCCGGGGGGAAACAAGAATTGCCAACCCAGCCTCTCATTACTTGCAACGCCAGAGTGGAAGAGAGTCCAACCCCTCTTGAGATAACAGGTTCCAGAGTCCTTGCTGTGCGTCGAAGTGAGTCCAGCTTTATCTAGCCGGGAACTTCTCCACCTCGCGAGGTGACGTTCCACGTCCCAAGAGCGAGCTTATGTAGCCGATAATCGGACCGCCAAGTGCCCTGCCTTCGGCTTCCGCCCAGCTAACACTGCACCCGACCTCTATGACCCAGCCCATGAGTGGTGAGCCTATTGCAGGGGGGACCCACGTTGCCTCTTCGAGCTGGGCCCCATGGGCACCAGTCGCTCGCCATCGTGCCCCACCTCTGGGCCTGGCTCCACAGGGGAGCCACGGTGACCCGCGTCCGGGCGAGAAAATATCTAGGTCCTCGATTTGTACTTTTCATAAAGGTCTTTGAGCTGCTCTTTGTCTGATTCCTCACCTAGGACCTGTTTGTCTTGGGGGACCCTACCAGGGGGCATAGAAGCCCCCGGACAACATAGCTCCTAGGATCAGTGGGACACGCAAACCACAAAGGTGGCGGCTCAGAAAGCAGGTTATATAAACATAACTCCAAAACCAAACATGCAAGATGTCTAAACATGCCTGTAATATTGTATCAATGTGAGTTTTACTAGAATCGGTTGTTTTTTTAAGGCTTGCAAACACAAAAAGTTTTTTTTACTCAATAAGTAAGTTGTTAAATGCTGAGATAATGTGAAAAAAGCAATACAAATGTATTCCAACATAATTCCTAAACCAAACATGCAAAATGTCTAAAAATGCCTGTAATATTGAATCCATGTGAGTTTTACTACAATCATTTGTTTTTGTAAGGTTTGCAAATACAAAAATTGAGTTTTATGACAGACACAAGTTAGTTTTTTTACTCATTATAACAGTATAGATGTCATACTATATATTAAAGTTATATAAACATAACTCCAAAACCAAACGCGCATTATGTCCAAAATTGCCTGTAATATTGTATAGATGTGAGTTTTACTAGAATCAGGTTTGCAAATACAAAAATTGGGTTTTATGACAGTATACTGTCACACTCAATATGACAGTATAACTGTCATACTAAATCCATCCATTTTCTTCCGCTTATCCGAGGTCGGGTTGCGGGGGCAGCAGCCTAAGCAGAGAGCCCAGACTTCCCTCTCCCCAGCCACTTCGTCCAGCTCTTCTCGGGGGATCCCGAGGCGTTCCCAGGCCATAGTCTTTCCAATGTATCCTAGGTCTTCCCCATGGCCTCCTGCCGTTCGGACCTAGGGAGGCGTTCGGGTGGCATCCTGAGCAGATGCCCGAACCACCTCATCTGGCTCCTCTCAATGTGGAGGAGCAGCGGCTTTACACTGAGTTCCTCCCAGATGACAGAGCTTCTCACCCTATCTCTAAGGGAGAGACCCACCACCCGGCGGATGAAACTCATTTCGGCCGCTTGTACCCGTGACCTTGTCCTTTCGGTCATAACCCAAAGCTCATGACCATAGGTGAGGATGGGAACGTTGATCGACCGGTAAATTGAAAGCTTTTCCTTCTGGCTCAGCTCCTTCTTCACCACAACGGATCGATATAGCGTCCTCATTACTGAAGACGCCGCACCGATCCGCCTGTAGATCTCACAATCCACTCTATCCTCACTCGTGAACAAGACTCCTAGGTACTTGAACTCCTTCACTTGGGGAAAGATCTCTTTCCAAACCTCGAGATGGCACTCCACCCTTTCCCGGGCGAGAACCATGGACTCTGACTTGGAGGTGCTGATTCTCATCCCAGTCGCTTCACTGCGAACCGATCCAATGAAAGCTGAAGATCTTGGCCAGTTGAAGCCATCAGGACCACATCATCTGCAAAAAGCAGAGACCTAATCCTGCAGCCACCAAACCAGGCGCAGTCATGGCGTTGAGGGGATCCTCAAAGCCATGACTGCGCCTAGATATTCTGTCCATTAAAGTTATGAACAGAATCGGTGACAAAGGGCAGCCTTAGCGGAGTCCAACCCTCACTGGAAAGGGGTCCGACATACTGCCGGCAATGCGGACCAAGCTCTGACACTGATCATACAGGGAGACACCCACCACAATCAGACATGCCGATACTCCATACTCTCTGAGCACTCCCCACAGGATTTACCGGGGGCCAAGGTCGAATGTCTTCTCCAAGTCCACAAAACTTATGTAGACTGGTTGGGCAAACTCCCATGCACACTCAAGGACCCTGCCGAGAGTATAGAGCTGGTCTACCGTTCCACGACCAGGACGAAAACCACACTGTTCCTCCTGGATCCGAGGTTCCTCCTCTCCATTACACATGAATAGACCTTACCGGGAAGGCTGAGGAGTGTGATCTACGATAGTTGGAACACACCCTCCGGTTCCCCTTCTTAAAGAGAGGTACCACCACCCCGGTCTGCCAATCCAGAGGTACCGCCCCCGATGTAGACGCAATGTTGCAGAGTCTTGTCAACCAAGACTGCCCCACAGCATCCAGAGCCTTAAGGAACTCCGGACGGAGCTCATATCCCCGGGGCCTTGCCACCGAGGAGCTTTTTAACTACCTTGGCAACCTCAGCCCCAGAAATAGGAGAGCCCACCACAGACTTCCCAGGCACTGTTTCCTCATAGGAAGACGTGTTGGTGGGACTGAGGAGGTCTCGCTTGGCCTGTCGGTATGCCCACTGCCTCTGGAGTCCCATGAGCCAAAAGGACCCGGTGGCTCTTTCTTCAGCTTGACAGCATCCCTCACTGCTGGTGGATTACCGCCACGACAGGCACCAAACACCTTGCGGCCACAGCTTCAATCAGCTGGCTCAACAAGAGAGGAACGGAACATGGTCCACTCAGACTCAATGTCCAGCACCTCCCTCGTGACATGTTCAAAGTTCTTCCGGACATGTTCAAAGTTCTTCAGGAGACTCTGCTAGGTGTTCCCAGCAGACCCATACAATGCGTTTGGGCCTGCCAGGTCTGACCGGCATCCTCCCCTAACATCGGAGCCAGCTCACCACCAGGTGGTGGTTGGTGGAAAGCTCTGCCCCTCTCTTCACCGAGTGTCCAAAACATGAGGCCGCAAATCCCATGACACAACTACAAAGTCAATCATGCGGCCGAGGGTGTCCTTGTGCCAAGTGCACATATGGACACCCTTATGTTTGAACATTGTGTTTGTTATGGACAATCCGTGACAAGCACAAAAGTCCAATAACAAAGCACCACTTGGGTTCAGATCCGGGTGGCCATTTTTCCCAATCACGACTCTCCAGGTTTCACTGTCGTTGCCAACATAGCGTTGAAGTCCACCAGCAGAACAAGGGAATCACCCGAGGGAGCACTCTCCAGTCCTCCCTCAAGGGAATCCAAAAAGAGTTGGTACTCTGAGCTGCTGTTTGGTGTGTAAACACAAACAACAGTCAGGACCCGTCACCCAACCCGAAGGCTGAAGGAAGCTACCATCTCGTCTATTGGGTTTAAAGTCCAACGTGCAGGCTTTGAGCTGGGGGGCAACAAGAATTGCCACCCCAGCCTCTCATTAGATGCAACGCCAGTGTGGAATCTCTTCCACTCTGGCGTTGCAAGTAATGAAAGTTCAGCTCAGTCCAGCCCCTCTGAGAGAACAGGTTCCAGAGCCCTTGCTGTGAGTCCAACTATATCTAGCCGGGAACGTCTCCACCTCATGCACCAGCTCAGGCTCCTTCCCTCCCAGCGAGGTGACGTTCCATGTCCCAAGAGCGAGCTTATGTAGCCGATAATCGGACCACCAAGTGCCCTGCCTTCGGCTGCCGCCCAGCTCACACTGCACCCTCTATGACCCAGCCCATGAGTGGTGAGCCCTGGAGGGGGGATCCACGTTGCCTCTTCGAGCTGAGCACGGCTGGGCCCCATGGGGACTGGCCCGTCAATCGCCATCGTGCCACACCTCTGGGCCTGGCTCCACAGGGGAGCCACGGTGACCTGCGTCCGGGCGAGAAAAAATCTAGGTCCTCAATTGTACTTTTAATAAAGGTCTTTGAGCTGCTCTTTGTCTGATCCCTCACCTAGGACCTGTTTGTCCTGGATCAGTGGGACACGCAAACCACAAAGGTGGCGGCTCAGAAAGCAGGTTATATAAATATAACTCCAAAACCAAACATGCAATATGTCTAAACATGCCTGTAATATTGTATCAATGTGACTTTTCCTAGAATCGGTTGTTTTTGTAAGGTTTGCAAATACAAAAATTAGGTGTTACTCACAATGACAAAATCACACTCAATATGACAGTTATTTAAACATAACTCATAAACCACACAAAAAAATGGCTAATAATGCCTGAAATAATGAATCATTGGGAGTTTTACTGAGTTTTATATTTTGCAAACACAAAAAGTAGTTTTTTACTTGACTGTAATGTTCTTAGAACCCTGAGATAATGGGAAAAAAGCAATAAAAATGTATTTAAACCTAACTCCTAAACAACACATGCAAAATGGCTAATAATACCTAGGGAGACATGTAACGTTGTTAGTTTAAAAAAATGATCTTTTGTAAAGATATCAAAGACACAAGCTAGTTTTTTTTATTCAATATGACAGTATAACAGTCATACTAAATATGAAAGTTATATAAACATAACTCCAAAACCAAACATGTGTCATGTCTAAAAATGCCTGTAATAATGTATTTATGTGAGTTTGTAAGGTTTGCAAAAACAAAAAGTAGTTTTTTACTCAATATGAAAGTAATGTTCTTAGAATCCTGAGATAATGCGAAAAAAGCAATACAAATGTATTCAAACACAAATTTTAAACCAAACATGTAAAATGTCTAAAAAATCCTGTAATATTGAATCTATATACGTTTTACTAGAATCAATTGTTTTTGTAAGGTTTGCAAATACAAAAATTAGGTTTTACACATAATGACATTAAAACTGTAACACTCAATATGACAATTATTTATTTATAACTCCTAACCACACATGAAGCATGTCTAATAATGCGTGAAAAAATTTATCTTTGTGAGTATTACTAGAAACATTTTCTTTTGTAAGGTTTGCAAAGACAGGTTAGTTTTTTTTACTCAATATGACAGTATAACTGCCACACTCAATATGACAGTTATTTAAACATAACTCTTAAACTACACATGAAAAATGATTAACAATGCCTGAAATAATGCATTCTTGTAAGTTTTACTCGAAACATATGCTTTTTTAAGGCTTGCAAACACAAAAATTATTTCTTTACTCAATATGACAGTAATGTTCTAAAATTCTGAGAAAATACGAACAAATTAAAAAAAATGATTCCAACATAATTCCTAAACCAAACATGCAAAATGTCTAAAAATGTCTGTAATGAAACCATATGAGTTTTACTAGATTTAAATGATTTTGTAAGGTTTGCAAATACATAAATTAGGTTTTACTTACTATGTCATAACTGACAGTATATGACAGTTATTTAACCATAACTCAAACCACACATGGAAAATGGCTAATAATGCCTGAAATAATGCATCCTTGGCCGTTTTACTCGAAACACATGCTTTTTTAAATCTTGCAAACACAAAAAGTAGTTTTTTTACTCAATATGACTGTAATGTTCTTAAAATCCTGAGATAATGCAAAAAAAGCAATAAAATTGTATTTAAACATTACTCCTAAACAACATATGCAAAATGGCTAATAATGCCTGGAAACATGTATCTTTGTTAGTTTTACTGGAAAAAGTATCTTTTGTAAAGTTTGCAAAGACACAAGCCAGTTTTTTTTAATTCAATATGACAGTATAACAGTCATATTAAATATGAAAGTTATATAAACATAACTCCAAAACCAAACATGTGTCATGTCTAAAAATGCCTGTAATAATGTATTAATGTGAGTTTGTAAGCTTTTCAAAAAAAAAAAAGTAGTTTTTCACTCAATATGAAAGTAATGATCTTAGAATCCTGAGATAATGCGAAAAAAGCAATACAAATGTATTTAAACATAATTCCTAAACAACCCATGCAAAATGGCTAATAATGCCTGGAGACATGTATCTTTGTTAGTTTTACTAGAAAAATGATATTTTGTAAAGATATCAAAGACAAAAGCTAGTTTTTTTTATTCAATATGACAGTATAACAGTCCTACTAAATATGAAAGTTATCAAAACATAACTCCAAAACCAAACATGTGTTATGTCTAAAAATGCCTGTAATAATGTATTTATGTGAGTTTGTAAGGTTTGCAAAAACAAAAAGTAGTTTTTTACTCAATATGAAAGTCATGATCTTAGAATCCTGAGATAATGCGAAAAAAGCAATAAAAATGTATTTAAACATAATTCCTAAACAACCCATGCAAAATGGGTAATAATGCCTGGAGACATGTATCTTTGTTTGTTTTACTAGAAAAATTATCTTTTGTAAAGTTTGCAAAGACACAAACTAGTTTTTTTTAATTCAATATGACAGTATAACAGTCATACTAAATATGGAAGTTATATGAACATAACTCCAAAACCAAACATGTGTCATGTCTAAAAATGCCTGTAATAATGTATTAATGTGAGTTTGTAAGGTTTGCAAAAACAAAAAGTAGTTTTTTACTCAATATGAAAGTAATGATCTTAAAATCCTGAGATAATGCGAATAAAGCAATAAAAATGTCTTTAAACATAATTCCTAAACAACCCATGCAAAATGTGTAATAATGCCTGGAGACATGTATCTTTGTTAGTTTTACTAGAAAAATGATATTTTGTAAAGTTTGCAAAGACACAAGCTAGTTTTTTTATTCAATATGACAGTATAACAGTCATACTAAATATAAAAGTTATATAAAACATAACTCCAAAACCAAACATGTGTCATGTGTAAAAATGCCTGTAATAATGTACATATGTGAGTTTGTAAGGTTTGCAAAAACAAAAAGTAGTTTTTTACTCAATATGAAAGTAATGATCTTAGAATCCTGAGATAATGCGAAAAAAGCAATAAAAATGTCTTTAACTATAATTCCAAAACAACCCATGCAAAATGGGTAATAATGCCTGGAGACATGTATCTTTGTTAGTTTTACTAGAAAAATGATCTTTTGTAATGTTTGCAAAGACACAAGCTAGTTTTTTTTATTCAATATGACAGTATAACAGTCATATTACATATAAAAGTTATATAAACATAACTCCAAAACCAAACATGTGTCATGTCTAAAAATGCCTGTAATAATGTATTTATGTGAGTTTGTAAGGTTTGCAAAAACAAAAAGTAGTTTTTTTACTCAATATGAAAGTAATGATCTTAGAACCCTGAGATAATTCGAAAAAAGCAATAAAAATGTATTTAAACATAATTCCTAAACAACCCATGCAAAATGGGTAATCATGCCTGGACACATGTATCTTTGTTAGTTTTACTAGAAAAATGATGTTTTGTAAAGTTTGCAAAGACACAAGCTAGTTTTTTAAAATTAAATATAACAGTATAACAGTCCTACTAAATATGAAAGTTATCAAAACATAACTCCAAAACCAAACATGTGTTATGTCTAAAAATGCCTGTAATAATGTATTTATGTGAGTTTGTAAGGTTTGCAAAACAAAAAGTAGTTTTTTCCTCAATATGAAAGTAAGGATTTTAGAATCCTGAGATAATGCGAAAAAAGCAATAAAAATGTATTCAAACATAATTCCTAAAAAAAACATGCAAAATGGGTAATAATGCCTGGAGACATGTATCTTTGTTAGTTTTACTAGAAAAATTATCTTTTGTAAAGTTTGCAAAGACACAAGCTAGTTTTTTTTTATTCAATATGACTGTATAACAGTCATACTAAATATAAAAGTTATATAAACATAACTCCGAAACCAAACATGTGTCATGTCTAAAAATGTCTGTAATAATGTATTTATGTGAGTTTGTAAGGTTTGCAAAAACAAAAAGTAGTTTTTTACTCAATATGAAAGTCATGATCTTAGAATCCTGAGATAATGCGAAAAAAGCAATAAAAATGTATTTAAACATAATTCCTAAACAACCCATGCAAAATGGGTAATAATGCCTGGAGACATGTATCTTTGTTTGTTTTACTAGAAAAATTATCTTTTGTAAAGTTTGCAAAGACACAAACTAGTTTTTTTTAATTCAATATGACAGTATAACAGTCATACTAAATATGGAAGTTATATGAACATAACTCCAAAACCAAACATGTGTCATGTCTAAAAATGCCTGTAATAATGTATTAATGTGAGTTTGTAAGGTTTGCAAAAACAAAAAGTAGTTTTTTACTCAATATGAAAGTAATGATCTTAAAATCCTGAGATAATGCGAATAAAGCAATAAAAATGTCTTTAAACATAATTCCTAAACAACCCATGCAAAATGTGTAATAATGCCTGGAGACATGTATCTTTGTTAGTTTTACTAGAAAAATGATATTTTGTAAAGTTTGCAAAGACACAAGCTAGTTTTTTTTATTCAATATGACAGTATAACAGTCATACTAAATATAAAAGTTATATAAAACATAACTCCAAAACCAAACATGTGTCATGTGTAAAAATGCCTGTAATAATGTACATATGTGAGTTTGTAAGGTTTGCAAAAACAAAAAGTAGTTTTTTACTCAATATGAAAGTAATGATCTTAGAATCCTGAGATAATGCGAAAAAAGCAATAAAAATGTCTTTAAACATAATTCCAAAACAACCCATGCAAAATGGGTAATAATGCCTGGAGACATGTATCTTTGTTAGTTTTACTAGAAAAATGATCTTTTGTAATGTTTGCAAAGACGCAAGCTAGTTTTTTTTATTCAATATGACAGTATAACAGTCATATTACATATAAAAGTTATATAAACATAACTCCAAAACCAAACATGTGTCATGTCTAAAAATGCCTGTAATAATGTATTTATGTGAGTTTGTAAGGTTTGCAAAAACAAAAAGTAGTTTTTTACTCAATATGAAAGTAATGATCTTAGAACCCTGAGATAATTCGAAAAAAGCAATAAAAATGTATTTAAACATAATTCCTAAACAACCCATGCAAAATGGGTAATCATGCCTGGACACATGTATCTTTGTTAGTTTTACTAGAAAAATGATGTTTTGTAAAGTTTGCAAAGACACAAGCTAGTTTTTTAAAATTAAATATAACAGTATAACAGTCCTACTAAATATGAAAGTTATCAAAACATAACTCCAAAACCAAACATGTGTTATGTCTAAAAATGCCTGTAATAATGTATTTATGTGAGTTTGTAAGGTTTGCAAAACAAAAAGTAGTTTTTTCCTCAATATGAAAGTAAGGATTTTAGAATCCTGAGATAATGCGAAAAAAGCAATAAAAATGTATTCAAACATAATTCCTAAAAAAAACATGCAAAATGGGTAATAATGCCTGGAGACATGTATCTTTGTTAGTTTTACTAGAAAAATTATCTTTTGTAAAGTTTGCAAAGACACAAGCTAGTTTTTTTTTATTCAATATGACTGTATAACAGTCATACTAAATATAAAAGTTATATAAACATAACTCCGAAACCAAACATGTGTCATGTCTAAAAATGTCTGTAATAATGTATTTATGTGAGTTTGTAAGGTTTGCAAAAACAAAAAGTAGTTTTTTACTCAATATGAAAGTAATGATCTTAGAATCCTGAGATAATGCGAAAAAAGCAATAAAAATGTATTCAAACATAATTCCTAAAAAAAACATGCAAAATGGGTAATAATGCCTGGAGACATGTATCTTTGTTAGTTTTACTAGAAAAATTATCTTTTGTAAAGTTTGCAAAGACACAAGCTAGTTTTTTTTATTCAATATGACTGTATAACAGTCATACTAAATATAAAAGTTATATAAACATAACTCCAAAACCAAACATGTGTCATGTCTAAAAATGTCTGTAATAATGTATTTATGTGAGTTTGTAAGGTTTGCAAAAACAAAAAGTAGTTTTTTACTCAATATGAAAGTAATGATCTTAGAATCCTGAGATAATGCGAAAAAAGCAATAAAAATGTATTTAAACATAATTCCTAAACAACCCCTGCAAAATGGCTAATAATGCCTGGAGACATGTATCTTTGTTAATTTTACTAGGAAAATGATATTTTGTAAAGTTTGCAAAGACACAAGCTAGTTTTTTTTAATTCAATATGACAGTATAACAGTCATATTAAATATAAAAGTTATATAAACATAACTCCAAAACCAAACATGTGTCATGTCTAAAAATGCCTGTAATAATGTATTTATGTGAGTTTGTAAGGTTTGCAAAAACAAAGAGTAGTTTTTTACTCAATATGAAAGTAAAGATCTTAGAATCCTGAGATAATGCGAAAAAAGCAATAAAAATGTCTTTAAACATAATTCCTAAACAACCCATGCAAAATGGGTAATAATGCCTGGAGACATGTATCTTTGTTAGTTTTACTAGAAAAATGATCTTTTGTAAAGTTTGCAAAGACACAAGCTAGTTTTTTATTTATTTACTATGACAGTATAACAGTCATACTAAGTATAAAAGTTATATAAACATAACTCCAAAACCAAACATGTGTCATGTCTACAAATGTCTGTAATAATGTATTTATGTGAGTTTGTAAGGTTTGCAAAAACAAAAAGTAGTATTTTACTCAATATGAAAGTAATGATCTTAGAATCCTGATATAATGCGAAAAAAGCAATAAAAATGTATTCAAACACAACTTTTAAACCAAACATGTAAATTGTCTAAAAATGCCTGTAATATTGAATATATGTAAGTTTTACTAGAATCAATTGTTTTTGTAAGGTTTGCAAATACAAAAATTAGGTTTTACACATAATGACATTATAACTTTAACACTCAATATGAAAGTTATTTAATTATAACTCCTAAATACACATGAAACATGTCTAATAGCGTGAAAAAAATTATCTTTGTGAGTGTTGCTAGAAACGTTTTCTTTTGTAAGGTTTGCAAAGACACAAGTTAGTTTTTTTTAACTCAATATGACAGTATAACGCCACACTCAATATGACAGTTATTCAAACATAACTCCTAAACCACACCTGAAAAATGGCTAATAATGCCTGAAATAATGCATCTTTGGGAGTTTTACTGGAAACATATGCTTTTTTTAAGGCTTGCAAACACAAAATTATTTTTTTACTCAATATGACAGTAATGTTCTAAAAATCCTGAGATAATGTGAAAAAAGCAATACAAATGTATTACAACATAATTCCTAAACCAAACATGCAAAATGTCTGAAAATGCCTGTAATATTGAATCCATGTGAGTTTTATTTGAATCAGTTGTATGGTTTGCTAATACAAAAATTGGGTTTTATGACAAACACAAAGTTAGTTATTTTACTCAACATAACAGTTTAGCTGTCATACTATGTATGAAAGTTATATAAACATAACTCCAAAACCAAACTTGCATTATGTCCAAAACTGCCTGTAATATTGTATATATGTGAGTTTTACTAAAATCAGGGTTGCAAATACAAAAATTGGGTTTTATGACAGTATACTGTCACACTCAATATGACAGTTATTTAAACATAACTCAAACAACACATGCAAAATGGCTAATAATGCCTGGAGCATGTATCTTAGTTAGTTTTACTAGAAAAATGGTATTTTGTAAGGTTTGCAAAGACACAAGTTAGTTGTTTTTTTTATTCAATATGACAGTATAACTTTCTAAATATGAAAGTTATATAAACATAACTCTAAAACCAAACATGCATTCTGTCTAAAAATGCCTGTAATGTTGTATCTGTGTGAGTTTAACTAGATTTAGTTGTTTTTGTAAGGTTTGCAAATACAAAATAAGGGTTTTACTCACTATGACAGTTTACTGTCACACTCAATCTGACAGTTATTTATTTAAATATAACTCCTAAACCACACATGCAAAATGGCTAATAATGCCTGGAGATATGTATCTTTGTGAGTTTTACTAGAAACATTATATTGTGTAAGGTTTAGTTAGTTTTTGTACTCAATCTGACAGTATAACTGTCATTCTAAATCCATCCATTTTCTTCCGCTTATCCGAGGTCGGGTTGCGGGGGCAGCAGCCTGAGCAGAAAATCCCAGACTTCCCTCTCCCCAGCCACTTCGTCCAGCTCTTCTCGGGGTATTCCGAGGCGTTCCCAGGCCAGCCGGGGACATAGTCTTTCCAATGTGTCCTAGGTCTTCCCCGTGGCCTCCTGCCACACCTCCCTAGAGGCGTTCGGGTGGCATCCTGAGCAGATGCCCGAACCACCTCATGGCTCCTCTCAATGTGGAGGAGCAGCGGGTTTACTTTGAGTACCTCCCGGATGACAGAGCTTCTCACCCTGTCTCTAAGGGAGAGACTCACCACCCGGCAGAGGAAACGCATTTCGGCCGCTTGTCCTTTCGGTCATAACCCAAAGCTGGGAACGTAGATCGACGGTAAATTGAGAGCTTTTCCTTCTGGCTCAGCTCCTTCTTCACCACAACGGATCGATATAGCGTCCTCAATACTGAAGACGCCGCACCAATCCGCCTGTGGATCTCTCGATCCACTCTATCCTCACTCGTGAACAAGACTCCTAGGTACTTGAACTCCTCCACTTGGGGCAAGATCTCCTCCCCAACCTGGAGATGGCACTCGACCCTTTCCTGCGTGGACTTGGACTTGGAGGTGCTGATTCTCATCCCAGTCGCTTCACACTCAAGGACCCTGCCGAGAGTATAGACCTGGTCTACCGTTCCACGACCAGGACGAAAACCACACTGTTCGTCCTGGATCCGAGTTTCCTCCTCTCCAGTACACATGAATAGACCTTACCGGGAAGGCTGAGGAGTGTGTTTCACGATAGTTGGAACACACCCTCCGGTTCCCCTTCTTAAAGAGAGGAACCACCACCCCGGTCTGCCAATCCAGAGGTACCGCCCCCAATGTTCACGCGATGTTGCAGAGTCTTGTCAACCAAGACAGCCCCACAGTATCCAGAGCCTTAAGGAACTCATCCACCACCGGGGCCTTGCCACAGAGGAGCTTTTTAACTACCTAGGCAACCTAAGCCCCAGAAATAGGAGAGTCCACCACAGACTCCCCAGGCACTGCTTGGCCTGTCGGTATGCCCGCTGCCTCTGGAGTCCCATGAGCCAAAAGGACCCGATAGGCTCTTTCTTCAGCTTGACGGCATCCCTCACTGCTGGTGGCCACCAGCGAGTTCTAGGATTACCGCCACGACAGGCACCAAACACCTTGCGGCCACAGCTCCAATCAGCAGGCTCGACAAGAGAGGCACGGAACATGGTCCACTCAGACTCAATGTCCAGCACCTCCCTCGTGACATGTTCAAAGTTCTTCCTTATGTTTGAACATTGTGTTTGTTATGGACAATCCGTGACGAGCACAAAAGTCCAATAACAAAGCACCACTTGGGTTCAGATCCGGGTGGCCATTTTTCCCAATCACGACTCTCCAGGTTTCACTGTCCTTGCCAACATGAGCATTGAAGTCCCCCAACAGAACAAGGGAATCACCCGAGGGAGCACTCTCCAGTACTCCCTCAAGGGAATCCAAAAAGAGTGGGTACTCTGAGCTGCTGTTTGGTGCGTAAACACAAACAACAGTCAGGACCCGTCACCCAACCGGAAGGCGGAGGGAAGCTACCATCTCGTCTACTGGGTTAAAGTCCAACGTGCAGGCTTTGAGCAACAACAATTGCCACCCCAGCCTCTCATTGCTTGCAACGCCAGAGTGGAAGAGAGTCCAGCCCCTCTTGAGAGAACAGGTTCCAGAGCCCTTGCTGTGCGTCGAAGTGAGTCCAACTATATCTAGCCGGAACTTCTTCACCTCGCGCGCCAGCTCAGGCTCTTTCCCTCCCAGCGAGGTGACGTTCCACGTCCCAAGAGCGAGCTTATGTAGCCGATAATCGGACCGCCAAGTGCCCTGCCTTCGGCTTCCACCCAGTTAACACTGCATCCGACCTCTATGACCTCAATGGGCCCATGAGTGGTGAGCCCATTGGAGGGTTGACCCACGTTGCCTATTCGAGGCAGGGCCCCATGGAGACAGGCCCGGCCACCAGTCGCTCGCCATCGTGCCCCACCTCTGCGCCTGGCTCCACAGGGGAGCCACGGTGACCTGCGCCTGGGCGAGAAAAAATCTAGGTCCTCGATTTGTACTTTTCATAAAGGTCTTTGAGCTGCTCTTTGTCTGATCCCTCACCTAGGACCTTTTCTCAGGGGATCCTGAGGCGTTCCCAGGCCTGGGTCTTCCCCGTGGCCTCCAGGATGACAGAGCTTCACCTTCACCAGGGGTGTCAAACTCAAATACAGAGTGGGCCAAAGTTTAAAACTGAACAAAGCCGCGGGCCAAGGTTGAACAAATTAACCTTTTAATAGGGACCCAAACAAGTTTTGCATTGAATATTGAACAAGCAAGGCTTATATAACTTTATAGTGACATGCAAAATTGAGTTTCAAATAATAATAATAATAATTAAAAAATATCAATTGCATATCAAATACAATTTAAATAAAAATTGAATGCCTATTTTCTATTTGCAGCCTTCTGAGGTAAATATCAACATTAACTTTTTCCACAGGCTAATAAATTTGAAAATAAAATAACAATGAATAAAACAACCATTCAGGACTTTAAACTGCTCAGTTTGCAACACACTGATCTAATTTGATGTGCCCAAGCCAGATACCTGGCATCTTTTTTTAGATGCTAGTTCTTTAATGTCGGGGCTCAGGCTTTGAGCTGAGGCAACTTTCATTATCGAACGAAGGTGTTCAACAGTCATATCTCGTACACCCAATTCTAACATCATTCAGACCCAGTCACAAGATATGTGCAGCTTCAGCACGCATACACAAATGAATGCAACGCATACTTCATCAACAGCGATACAGGTTACACTGAGGGTGCCAGTATAAAAAACTTTAACACTGTTAGAAATATACGCCACACTGTGAACCCACACCAAACAAAAATAAAAAACACTTTTCGGGAGAACATCCGCACCGTAACATAACATAAACACAAAAGAACAAATACCCAGAATCTTTTGCAGCACTAACTCTTTCGGGACGCTACAAAATACACCCCCGCTACCACCAAACCCCCCCCCCACACACACACACCTTGTAGCGTCCCGGAAGATTTAGTGCTACAAAGGGTTCCGGGTATTTGTTCTGTTGTGTTTATGTTGTGTTACGGTGCGGATGTTCTCCCGAAATGTGTTTGTCATTCTTGTTTGGTGTGGATTCACAGTGTGGCGTATATTTCAAAAAGTGTTAAAGTTTTTTTTTTGGCTACCGTCAGTGTAACCTGTATCGCTGTTGATGAAGTATGCGTTGCATTCAAATGTGTGTGGGTGCAGAAGCTGCACTGACATGAAACTTGTTTGACTAGCTGAAAAATAAAATAAAAAAAATCGGGAGGAGTGCTGGAGTCACTCCCGGGAGGGTTGGCAAGTATTAGAAGTAGCGGCACTGCCGCAATGTATAATCGAAGGTCCAGCTTTAATGTTAATTTGATATTGCCTCAAGGGCCAAGTCAAATTACACGTTGGGCCAAATTTGGCCCACGGGCCAGAGTTTGACACCCATGACCTTCACTGTCAAAAATTACTGTAAAAATAAAAAATAAAATTACAGTTATATACTCCATCCATCCATCCATGTTCTACCGCTTATTCCCTTCGGGGTCGCGGGGGGCGCTGGAGCCTATCTCAGCTACAATCAGGCGGAAGGCGGGGTACACCCTGGACAAGTCGCCACCTCATCGCAGGGCCAACACAGATAGACAGACAACATTCACACTCACATTCACACACTAGGGCCAATTTAGTGTTGCCAATCAACCTATCATGTTCTTCTTAAATGCAGTTAAGTACTGTAAATTTTGTTGCATTTTTCAAAAAATATCGACCAGCAGTAAGTTACTGTAAAACCTACAGTGTAATTCAGTATTTTTCAGACTTGTTTCTTGGGTCCGCCCACAATTCGTCCAACCGAGCTTCATTTCACCTGGCCGACCCTGCTAAATCCATCCTACTGCATCGTGTGTTTTTGATAACAAGGTAAGAGTCACTTGTACCTTGATGTGTCATTTTCTGTTTGAATTACTTTATATATATATTTATAAAGTCCGAAATGACATAGCGTCACAGTCAGCATCACAGACACTATCGTTGACCACGCGCATGTACCGCCGCATGCTAGCTAGCTAAGTTTTCTTCTTTTTTGTCATAGTCATCATAAAAGATGATAACTTGCAACATATGTGCTACGACTTGCAGCAATGTATTTGCGTATGTTAGACACATGCGAAGTCATAGTTGTATGCCTAATGCATCGTTTAAGTGTGCTTTCCCTAAATGCACAATAGTTTTTTCCAACTTCTCAGCCTTCAAAACTCACAGCCGTCGTCATAAATATGGCAAGAGTAGGACTGATATGTATAGCGCAGAAGGTTTACCTCAGTGGAGGCTCCTCCATAGAGGTGGAGGAGGCCTGGCCTCCCCAATAATTTGAGAGAAGAGAGAGATTTAAAAAAAACAATAAATATATTTATTTTATTTATTTATTTTAACAAAAAACATATTTTTTATTTTTTATATTCATATTATTTTAGTTTTGTTCATAAATCTAAATGTTCCCATGGCTAAAACCCAATATTGCAATTGTAAAGCAACAGGCCAGATTTCCCTATCAGTTTGTATTAAGGGAGGCCAGGCCTCCCCTAGGAAATTAGCTTCTCATAGAAGTCAATGTAATGCATGCTTTTTCATGCCAATATGTGATTGGCCAGATCACTGAAAATGGGTGGGCAACGGAGGCCTGGCCTCACCATGCATTGTGTCCAGGGCTGAAAGATTGACATTTTGTTCGTCCAATCACATGCTACTGGTTCATTTGGAATCAATCCTTTCCTTTCCTAATCAACACAGAAGCCATTTTGAGAATTCGCCAGCCACTTCAGTCAAACAAACACTCGCCATAGTGGCTACGAGTGTCCTATCAACTTGTGCTTTTCAGGAAATTTAGAGAACACCCCTGGCTATCATCCGTGAAGTTTATAGCTCATATAGCCAAATACTTTTGCTTAAAACGACCTCGGAAATCGGCGAGATTCTGGCGCAATTTGAAGCCAGCACCAACCTGTGGAGTGGAGTCCAGGAGAGAGCATGCCGCCCCTCAGCTAAACCAGATGTGAGTTGAACTAATTAGATGTCTCTACCAGTGTTACACCACTAGTTCTCAGTAGTAATAACACTCCATTTTGTCTGTGTTTCTCAGCAGATAAAGCCAACTGGAACCATATTTTTACATATTTTATATTAAATATATTGAATAAAACTACATATGATAAAGAAAGTGTTATCTTATCTTTTTTATATGCTAAACTTGATTAAATTGGTGATTACATGTTGAAGCTGTAGAAGAATGAAAAATGTAAGCTAAACAAAATTGTTTTTAACTACATAATTAAAATTCCTGCCTTTTACACATGTTCACTTGGCGTTTATATAACATCCAAATGTCATTTCTCAGCTTAATTATCAGGCAGGCTCATAGACTTACAGCAATGTAATTTCTTCAGGAAGGCACAAGGCTAAGCTCTGCACAATGAATTGCATCAGCAAGAACTTTCTGACTGTAGCTTACACTCCAAATAGTATGCCTTTGGCCAGCACAAAGACAGATAAGAGAACAGGGAACATTCCATCGCGAGTGAAGTGAGCAAGCGGAAAAAAATGGCCTCCTCAATTCTGGAAGTCACCAGCCTCCACTGGTTTACCTTGTAATATTGTCTCATGTAGCGCGAAGTGCGATGATATACGGGCCCTTCTCCTGCATTTGAAAAGTCATATTACCGAAGGTAGGACAGTTACGTGCCCCTTCAGTCAATGTGAAAAAAGATTTACAGTTAAGTCTACTTTCACATCGCACGTGTCAAGGAAGCACTACGGCTACACTGAACGAAGTTTGACTTGATCAACAGCAAATCCAAGCAGCTCTTGTGTTATTAACACTGATGATGACTATTGTGATCTGCAACTTGAGGATTCAGGATATTCCTGTTATGAAGACATGGAGGTCTACTTGCATTAAAAAAATGTTTACATCACTGAAAAAAGGTTGAGAACCACTGTCCTAAGGCAGTGGTTCTCAACCTTTTTTCAGTGATGTACCCCTGTGAACATTTTTTAAATTCAAGTACCCCCTAATCAGAGCAAAGCATTTTTGGTTGAAAAAAAGAGATAAAGAAGTAAAATACAGCACTATGTCATCAGTTTCTGATTTATTAAATTGTATAACAGTGCAAAATATTGCTCATTTGTTGTGGTCTTTCTTGAACTATTTGGAAAAAAAGATATAAAAATAACTAAAAACTTGTTGAAAAATAACCAAGTGATTCAATTATAAATAAAGATTTTTACACATAGAAGTAATCAACTTAAAGTGCCCTCTTTGGGGATTGTAATAGAGATCCATCTGGATTCATGAACTTCATTCTCAACATTTCTTCACAAAAAAAGAAATCTTTAACATCAATATTTATGGAACATGTCCACTACGCTTTAACCAAGCCTCCATTGTTTTCTACATGGATAGTTGATTGACAGTTGGTGCCGTGTGGCACCGCCAGGTAGGGTCAAACCATCATGGCATGGGGGAAACTCTGGCTTTATGGTAATGAATGGAATAGCCTACTTGATTAGTTGTTCAGTTTATGAACTTACATTCATATTTTGTCGAAGTATTATTCAATAAATATATTTATAAAGGATTTTTGAATTGTTGCTATTTTTAGAATATTTAAAAAAAATCTCACGTACCCCTTGGCATACCTTCAAGTACTCCCTGGAGTACGCGTACCCCCATTTGAGAACCACTGCCTTAGGAGACTAGATGTAAACAGAGGAAAGAGAGAGCGAGTGAGGTGGCCATTCCAAATACTTTTAAAATGCTACCCATATTGGATACTGTTTAGGAACATAAACTGGATTTCTTGACTGTACCAGTTGCTGGTGACAAAGTCACAATAAAACGTTGGATGATCAGCATGGAAGGTGATGTCATCTGCAAAGGCGTCCAACCTAGCTTAATCTCAGGGCTTGCTGCCCTTCTTGCCACCTACTATGTGTTCAATTTGGAATACCAAGAGGAAGGTCCTCGGACATTGGAATTTGTTCAAAGGTAAATCCTCTTGATACTGTTAAAATACTGTTAGGATATTTATTTTATATTTCTCACCTCTGTTCAGGAATTTGACTTGTCATTTCCCCAATTTGGTGCCTTAAATCAATGACTCTTCTGTTCCTTTGTGGACCTTCTTATTAGGGACCGAAGCACCAGTTTGACTCTAGGATACAGAGAAGGTAGGTAATGTGCAGGTAAAGATATGTTGACTGGGTCAAAGAAGGAAGCACCTGTTTGACCCCAGGATGCAGAAAAAGTAGATAATTTGCAGGTAAAGACATGTTGACTGGATGATGGCAGGAAGCACCAGCTTGACCCGAGAATGCAGAGCAAGTAGGTAATGTGCGGGTGAAGATATGTTGAATGGGTAAAGGCAGGAAGCACCAGTGTGACCCCACTATGCAGGGAAGGTAGGTAATGTGCGGGTGAAGGTATGTTGAATGGGTGAAAGAAGGAAGCGCAGGTGTGGTCGAGGCCATGCAGACAAGGTAGGTATGTGCAGGTGAAGATATGTTGTATGGTGAAAGAAAGAAGCACCAGTGTGACCCAAGGATGCAGGGAGGGTAGGTAATGTGCAGGTAAAGATATGTTGAATGGGTGAAGGCAGGAAACACCAGCTAGACGCCAGGATACAGAGAAGGTAGGTAATGTGCAGGTAAAGATATGTTGACTGAGTAAAGGCAGGAAACACCAGCTTGACTCCAGGATACAGAGAATGTAGGTAATGTGCAGGTAACGATATGTTGAATGGGTAAAGGTAGAAAGCACCAGCGTGACCACACTATGCAGAGAAGGTAGGTAATGTGCAGGTAAAGATATGTTGAATGGGTAAAGGCAAGAAGCACCAGTGTGACCCCAGGATGCAGAGAAGATAGGTAATGAGCAGGTAACGATATGTTAAATGGGTGAAAGCCGGAAACATCAGCGTAAATACACGGTCCCGTAGATGGAGAGAAAACATAAATAGAGAGAGGGATTGGGGAGGCTTTAGCATTGTCTTCCTCTCTGAATTTGTCTTAATGGGTTTTAGAGCATTCACTCATCTACAGCTGTGGTTATGGTATAGGCTCACATATATCCTAAAATTGATATTAATATTTGTGCAGTGCATATTCCTAAATAACAATGTGAGGGGGGTTCTGTATCGACTGCAAGTAATCTTCAATCACAACAGAATATCTAATATGCTTTCTCTCTTTTTTAGGCGATTCATTGGCGTTAACCCTGAGAGGGGAACAAAGGCTAGCCAGGGAAAGGTGGTGTCCAAGAAGACCGGGAAGCTGGTCCAGAAAAAGGCAGCAACTGTAAATCCTCACGTAGCCACCCTTATAAAACATCTCACAGACTTTGAGTGGGGCTTTATGTAGCCGACAACTAAACACTGGACTCGTGTTCAGTGTTTTGTCTCCAGTTAGAAATTAAGTGGACATGTTATAAATGTTAAAATGCTTTACTGAAAATAAGAAGAATGCACTAAATGTACTTTGAATGCATTTGATGCACAATAAATAATTGGTTAATAAAAACATAATCTTGCAAGGCTATTTCTCCAGTCATTTTTATGCCAGCAGATTGCAGGGATTTTGATTTTGAAAAATTAAAAGTTCAACTCATTAACTTCTAGTGGCATTATACTGTAAAGCTCAGTCTATAGTGCTTACAATTATTTTACTGTAATTAACTGTTAATGGATATTACAGTAGATACACTAAAATAACAGTGTAATGCCGCTAAACAGATGACAGTATTATGCTGTGAAGCGTATATTTGATACAGCACAGTACTGTGATACTTTTTACAGTAATAAACTGTAGTGATGAATCACAGTATGTGTGCTGTAGAAAAACAGTTTTATACTGGAACCATTAGCTGCCAGTAGGTTACTGTAATTAAACGGTGAAAATTCTTACAGTAAGGGAGAGACCCGCCACCCAGCGGAGAAAACTCATTTCAGCCGCTTGTACCCGTGATGTTGTCCTTTCGGTCATAACCCAAAGCTCATGACCATAGGTGAGGATGGGAACGTAGATTGACCGGTAAATTGAGAGCTTTTCCTTCTGGCGCAGCTCCTTCTTACCACAACGAATCGATATAGCGTCCTCATTACTGAAGACGCCGCACCGACCAGCCTGTGCATCTCACGATCCACTCTTCCCTCACTCATGAACAAGACTCCAGGTACTTGAACTCATCCACTTGGGGCAAAATCTCCTGCCCAACCTCGAGATGGCACTCCACCCTTTCCCGGGCGAGAACCTCGGACTTGGAGGTGCTGATTCTCATCCCAGTCGCTTCACACTCGGCTGCGAACCAATCCAATGAGAGCTGAAGATCCTGGCCAGTTAAAGCTATAAGGACCACATCATCTGCAAAAAGGAGAGACCTAATCCTGCAGCCACCAAACCGGATCCCCTCAACGCCATGACTGCGCCTAGAAATTCTGTCCATAAAATTTATGAACACATTTGGTGACAAAGGGCAGCCAACTTACTGCTGGCAATGCGGACCAAGCTCTGACACTGATCATACAGGGAGCGACCCGCCACAATCAGACATGCCGATACCCCATACTCTCTGAGCACTCCCCACAGGACTTCCCGGGGTGGCCACGGTCGAATGTCTTCTCCAAGTCCACAAAGCACATGTAGACTGGTTGGACAAACTCCCATGCACACTCAAGGACCCTGCCGAGAGTATAGAGCTGGTCTACCGTTCCACGACCAGGACGAAAACCACACTGTTCGTCCTGGATCCGAGGTTCCTCCTCTCCAGTACACATGAATAGACCTTACCGGGAAGGCTGAGGAGTGTGATCTACGATAGTTGGAACACACCCTCCGGTTCCCCTTCTTAAAGAGAGGAACCACCACCCCGGTCTGCCAATCCAGAGGTACCGCCCCTGATGTCCACGCGATGTTGCAGAGTCTTGTCAACTAAAACAGCCCCACAGCATCCAGAGCCTTAAGGAACTCCGGATGGAGCTCATCCACCCCCGGGGCCTTGCCACCGAGGAGCTTTTAAAACTACCTTGGCAACCTCAGCCCCAGAAATAGGAGAGCCCACCACAGATTCCCCAGGCACTGCTTGGCCTGTCGGTATGCCTGCTGCCTCTGGAGTCCCATGAGCCAAAAGGACCAGATAAGCTCTTTCTTCAGCTTGACGGCATCCCGCACTGCTGGTGGCCACCAGCGGGTTCTAGGATTACCGCCACGACAGGCACCAAACACCTTGCGGCCACAGCTCCAATCAGCTGGCTTGACAAGAGAGGCACGGAACATGATCCATTCAGACTCAATGTCCAGCACCTCCTTTGTGACATGTTCAAAGTTCCTCCGGAGGTGGAAAAAGAAACTCTCTCTGACAGGAGACTCTGCTAGGCATTCCCAAAAGACTCTCACAATGTGTTTGGGCCTGCCAGGTCTGTCCGGGATCCTACCCCACCATCGGAGCCAGCT
The DNA here is from genome assembly GCF_033978785.1 of Entelurus aequoreus. Classification (NCBI taxonomy): domain Eukaryota; kingdom Metazoa; phylum Chordata; class Actinopteri; order Syngnathiformes; family Syngnathidae; genus Entelurus; species Entelurus aequoreus. Next base: position 152,949 of record NW_026907974.1, read on the forward strand.
CACCAGGTGGTGATCGGTAGAAAGCTCGCCCCTCTCTTCACCCGAGTGTCCAAAACATGAGGCCGCAAATCCCATGACACAACTACAAAGTCAATAATGGAACTGCGGCCGAGGGTGTCCTGGTGCCAAGTGCACATATGGACACCCTTATGTTTGAACATTGTGTTTGTTATGGACAATCCGTGACTAGCACAAAAGTCCAATAACAAAGCACCACTTGGGTTCAGATCCGGGTGGCCATTTTTCCCAATCACGACTCTCCAGGTTTCAAAGTCGTTGCCAACATGAGCGTTGAAGACCCCCAGCAGAACAAAGGAATCACCCGAGGGAGCACTCTCAAGGGAATCCAAAAAGAGTGGGTACTCTGAGCTGCTGTTTGGTGTGTAAACACCAACAACAGTCAGGACCCGTCACCCAACCCGAAAGCGGAGGGAAGTTACCATCTCGTCTTCTGGGTTAAGTCCAACGTGCAGGCTTTGAGCCGGGGGGCAACAAGAATTGCCAACCCAGCCTCTCATTACTTGCAACGCCAGAGTGGAAGAGAGTCCAACCCCTCTTGAGAGAACAGGTTCCAGAGCCCTCGCTGTGCGTCGAAGTGAGTCCAGCTTTATCTCGCCGGGAACTTCTCCACCTCGCGAGGTGACGTTCCACGTCCCAAGAGCGAGCTTATGTAGCCGATAATCGGACCGCCAAGTGCCCTGCCTTCGGCTTCCGCCCAGCTAACACTGCACCCGACCTCTATGACCCAGCCCATGAGTGGTGAGCCTATTGCAGGGGGGACCCACGTTGCCTCTTCGAGCTGGGCCCCATGGGCACCAGTCGCTCGCCACCGTGCCCCACCTCTGGGCCTGGCTCCACAGGGGCGCCACGGTGACCCGCGTCCGGGCGAGAAAATATCTAGGTCCTCGATTTGTACTTTTCATAAAGGTCTTTGAGCTGCTCTTTGTCTGATTCCTCACCTAGTACCTGTTTGTCTTGGGGGACCCTACCAGGGGGCATAGAAGCCCCCGGACAACATAGCTCCTAGGATCAGTGGGACACGCAAACCACAAAGGTGGCGGCTCAGAAAGCAGGTTATATAAACATAACTCCAAAACGAAACATGCACGATGTCTAAACATGCCTGTAATATTGTATCAATGTGAGTTTTACTAGAATCGGTTGTTTTTTTAAGGCTTGCAAACACAAAAAGTTTTTTTTACTCAATATGACAGTAAGTTCTTAAAATGCTGAGATAATGTGAAAAAAAGCAATACAAATGTATTCCAACATAATTCCTAAACCAAACATGCAAAATGTCTAAAAATGCCTGTAATATTGAATCCATGTGAGTTTTACTAGAATCATTTGTTTTTGTAAGGTTTGCAAATACAAAAATTGAGTTTTATGACAGACACAAGTTAGTTTTTTTACTCATTATAACAGTATAGATGTCATACTATATATTAAAGTTATATAAACATAACTCCAAAACCAAACGTGCATTATGTCCAAAATTGCCTGTAATATTGTATAGATGTGAGTTTTACTAGAATCAGGTTTGCAAATACAAAAATTGGGTTTTATGACAGTATACTGTCACACTCAATATGACAGTATAACTGTCATACTAAATCCATCCATTTTCTTCCGCTTATCCGAGGTCGGGTTGCGGGGGCAGCAGCCTAAGCAGAGAGCCCAGACTTCCCTCTCCCCAGCCACTTCGTCCAGCTCTTCTCGGGGGATCCCGAGGCGTTCCCAGGCCATAGTCTTTCCAATGTATCCTAGGTCTTCCCCATGGCCTCCTGCCATTCGGACCTAGGGAGGCGTTCGGGTGGCATCCTGAGCAGATGCCCGAACCACCTCATCTGGCTCCTCTCAATGTGGAGGAGCAGCGGCTTTACACTGAGTTCCTCCCAGATGACAGAGCTTCTCACCCTATCTCTAAGGGAGAGACCCACCACCCGGCGGAGGAAACTCATTTCGGCCGCTTGTACCTGTGACCTTGTCCTTTCGGTCATAACCCAAAGCTCATGAACATAGGTGAGGATGGGAACGTTGATCGACCGGTAAATTGAAAGCTTTTCCTTCTGGCTCAGCTCCTTCTTCACCACAACGGATCGATATAGCGTCCTCATTACTGAAGACGGCGCACCGATCCGCCTGTAGATCTCACAATCCACTCTATCCTCACTCGTGAACAAGACTCCTAGGTACTTGAACTCCTTCACTTGGGGCAAGATCTCTTTCCCAACCTCGAGATGGCACTCCACCCTTTCCCGGGCGAGAACCATGGACTCGGACTTGGAGGTGCTGATTCTCATCCCAGTCGCTTCACTGCGAACCGATCCAATGAAAGCTGAAGATCTTGGCCAGTTGAAGCCATCAGGACCACATCATCTGCAAAAAGCAGAGACCTAATCCTGCAGCCACCAAACCAGGCGCAGTCATGGCGTTGAGGGGATCCTCAAAGCCATGACTGCGCCTAGATATTCTGTCCATTAAAGTTATGAACAGAATCGGTGACAAAGGGCAGCCTTGGCGGAGTCCAACCCTCACTGGAAAGGGGTCCGACATACTGCCGGCAATGCGGACCAAGCTCTGACACTGATCATACAGGGAGACACCCGCCACAATCAGACATGCCGATACTCCATACTCTCTGAGCACTCCCCACAGGATTTACCGGGGACCAAGGTCGAATGTCTTCTCCAAGTCCACAAAACTTATGTAGACTGGTTGGGCAAACTCCCATGCACACTCAAGGACCCTGCCGAGAGTATAGAGCTGGTCTACCGTTCCACGACCAGGACGAAAACCACACTGTTCGTCCTGGATCCGAGGTTCCTCCTCTCCATTACACATGAATAGACCTTACCGGGAAGGCTGAGGAGTGTGATCTACGATAGTTGGAACACACCCTCCGGTTCCCCTTCTTAAAGAGAGGTACCACCACCCCGGTCTGCCAATCCAGAGGTACCGCCCCCGATGTAGACGCAATGTTGCAGAGTCTTGTCAACCAAGACTGCCCCACAGCATCCAGAGCCTTAAGGAACTCCGGACGGAGCTCATACCCCCGGGGCCTTGCCACCGAGGAGCTTTTTAACTACCTTGGCAACCTCAGCCCCAGAAATAGGAGAGCCCACCACAGACTTCCCAGGCACTGTTTCCTCATAGGAAGACGTGTTGGTGGGACTGAGGAGGTCTCGCTTGGCCTGTCGGTATGCCCACTGCCTCTGGAGTCCCATGAGCCAAAAGGACCCGGTGGCTCTTTCTTCAGCTTGACAGCATCCCTCACTGCTGGTGGATTACCGCCACGACAGGCACCAAACACCTTGCGGCCACAGCTTCAATCAGCTGGCTCAACAAGAGAGGAACGGAACATGGTCCACTCAGACTCAATGTCCAGCACCAGACATGTTCAAAGTTCTTCCGGACATGTTCAAAGTTCTTCAGGAGACTCTGCTAGGTGTTCCCAGCAGACCCTTACAATGCGTTTGGGCCTGGGTCTGACCAGCATCCTCCCCTACCATCGGAGCCGGCTCACCACCAGGTGGTGGTTGGTAGAAAGCTCTGCCCCTCTCTTCACCGAGTGTCCAAAACATGAGGCCGCAAATCCCATGACACAACTACAAAGTCAATCATGCGGCCGAGGGTGTCCTTGTGCCAAGTGCACATATGGACACCCTTATGTTTGAACATTGTGTTTGTTATGGACAATCAGTGACAAGCACAAAAGTCCAATAACAAAGCACCACTTGGGTTCAGATCCGGGTGGCCATTTTTCCCAATCACGACTCTCCAGGTTTCACTGTCGTTGCCAACATAGCGTTGAAGTCCACCAGCAGAACAAGGGAATCACCCGAGGGAGCACTCTCCAGTACTCCCTCAAGGGAATCCAAAAAGAGTTGGTACTCTGAGCTATGTTTGGTGTGTAAACACAAACAACAATCAGGAATCGTCACCCAACCCGAAGGCTGAAGGAAGATACCATCTCGTCTATTGGGTTTAAAGTCCAACGTGCAGGCTTTGAGCCGGGGGGCAACAAGAATTGCCACCCCAGCCTCTCATAAGATGCAACGCCAGTGTGGAATCTCTTTCACTCTGGCGTTGCAAGTAATGAAAGTTCAGCTCAGTCCAGCCCCTCTGAGAGAACAGGTTCCAGAGCCCTTGCTGTGAGTCCAACTATATCTAGCCGGGAACGTCTCCACCTCATGCACCAGCTCAGGCTCCTTCCCTCCCAGCGAGGTGACGTTCCATGTCCCAAGAGCGAGCTTATGTAGCCGATAATCGGACCACCAAGTGCCCTGCCTTCGGCTGCCGCCCAGCTCACACTGCACCCTCTATGACCCAGCCCATGAGTGGTGAGCCCTGGAGGGGGGATCCACGTTGCCTCTTCGAGCTGAGCACGGCTGGGCCCCATGGGGACTGGCCCGTCAATCGCCATCGTGCCACACCTCTGGGCCTGGCTCCACAGGGGAGCCACGGTGACCTGCGTCCGGGCGAGAAAAAATCTAGGTCCTCAATTGTACTTTTAATAAAGGTCTTTGAGCTGCTCTTTGTCTGATCCCTCACCTAGGACCTGTTTGTCTTGGGAGACCATAGAAGCCCCCGGACAACATAGTTCCTGGATCAGTGGGACACGCAAACCACAAAGGTGGCGGCTCAGAAAGCAGGTTATATAAATATAACTCCAAAACCAAACATGCAATATGTCCAAACATGCCTGTAATATTGTATCAATGTGAGTTTTCCTAGAATCGGTTGTTTTTGTAAGGTTTGCAAATACAAAAATTAGGTTTTACTCACAATGACAAAATCACACTGAATATGACAGTTATTTAAACATAACTCATAAACTACACAAAAAAATGGCTAATAATGCCTGAAATAATGAATCATTGGGAGTTTTACTGAGTTTTACATTTTGCAAACACAGAAAGTAGTTTTTTACTTGACTGTAATGTTCTTAGAACCCTGAGATAATGGGAAAAAAGCAATAAAAATGTATTTAAACCTAACTCCTAAACAACACATGCAAAATGGCTAATAATGCCTAGGGAGACATGTAACGTTGTTAGTTTAAAAAAATGATCTTTTGTAAAGATATCAAAGACACAAGCTAGTTTTTTTTATTCAATATGACAGTATAACAGTCATACTAAATATGAAAGTTATATAAACATAACTCCAAAACCAAACATGTGTCATGTCTAAAAATGCCTGTAATAATGTATTTATGTGAGTTTGTAAGGTTTGCAAAAACAAAAAGTAGTTTTTTACTCAATATGAAAGTAATGTTCTTAGAATCCTGAGATAATGCGAAAAAAGCAATACAAATGTATTGAAATACACATTTTAAACAAAACATGTAACATGTCTAAAAATGCCTGTAATATTGAATCTATATAAGTTTTACTAGAATCAATTGTTTTTGTAAGGTTTGCAAATACAAAAATTAGGTTTTACACATAATGACATTAAAAATGTAACACTCAATATGACAATTATTTATTTATAACTCCTAACCACACATGAAACATGTCTAATCATGCGTGAAAAAAATTATCTTTGTGAGTGTTACTAGAAACATTTTCTTTTGTAAGGTTTGCAAATACAGGTTAGTTTTTTTTTACTCAATATGACAGTATAACTGCCACACTCAATATGACAGTTATTTAAACATAACTCTTAAACTACACATGAAAAATGACTAACAATGCCTGAAATAATGCATTCTTGTAAGTTTTACTCGAAACATATGCTTTGTTAAGGCTTGCAAACACAAAAATTATTTTTTTACTCAATATGACAGTAATGTTCTAAAATTCTGAGAAAATACGAACAAATTAATAAAAATGATTAATTATTAACATAATTCCTAAACCAAACATGCAAAATGTCTAAAAATGTCTGTAATATTGAATCCATGTGAGTTTTACTAGATTGAAATGATTTTGTAAGGTTTGCAAATACATAAATTAGGTGTTACTTACTATGTCATAACTGACAGTATATGACAGTTATTTAACCATAACTCAAACCACACATGAAAAATGGCTAATAATGCCTGAAATAATGCATCCTTGGCCGTTTTCCTTGAAACACATGCTTTTTTTAAATCTTGCAAATACAAAAAGTAGTTTTTTTACTCAATATGACTGTAATGTTCTTAAAATCCTGAGATAATGCGAAAAAAGCAATAAAAATGTATTTAAAAATTACTCCTAAACAACATATGCAAAATGGCTAATAATGCCTGGGAACACGTATCTTTTTTAGTTTAAGAATCCTGAGATAATGCGAAAAAAGCAATAAAATTGTATTTAAACATAATTCCTAAACAACCCATGCAAAATGGGTAATAATGCCTGGAGACATGTATCTTTGTTAGTTTTACTAGAAAAATTATATTTTGTAAAGTTTGCAAAGACACAAGCTAGTTTTTTTTATTCAATATGACAGTATAACAGTCATACTGAATATAAAAGTTATATAAACATAACTCCAAAACCAAACATGTGTCATGTCTAAAAATGCCAGTAATAATGTATTTATGTGAGTTTGTAAGGTTTGCTAAAACAAAAAGTAGTTTTTTACTCAATATGAAAGTAATGATCTAAGAATCCTGAGATAATGCGAAAAAAGCAATAAAAATGTATTTAAACATAATTCCTAAACAACCCATGCAAAATGGGTAATAATGCCTGGAGACATGTATCTTTGTTAGTTTTACTAGAAAAATGATCTTTTGTAAAGTTTGCAAAAACACAAGCTAGTTTTTTTATTCAATATGACAGTATAACATTCATACTAAATATAAAAGTTATATAAACATAACTCCAAAACCAAACATGTGTCATGTCTAAAAATGTCTGTAATAATTAATTTATGTGAGTTTGTAAGGTTTGCAAAAACAAAAAGTAGTGTTTTACTCAATATGAAAGTAATGATCTTAGAGTCCTGAGATAATGCGAAAAAAGCAATACAAATGTATTCAAACACAACTTTTAAACCAAACATGTAAATTGTCTAAAAATGCCTGTAATATTGAATCTATGTAAGTTTTACTAGAATCAATTGTTTTTGTAAGGTTTGCAAATACAAAAATTAGGTTTTACACATAATGACATTATAACTTTAACACTCAATATGAAAGTTATTTAATTATAACTTCTAAATACACATGAAACATGTCTAATAGCGTGAAAAAAATTACCTTTGTGAGTGTTGCTAGAAACATTTTCTTTTGTAAGGCTTGCAAAGACACAAGTTAGTTTTTTTAACTCAATATGACAGTATAACGCCACACTCAATATGACAGTTATTTAAACATAACTCCTAAACCACACCTGAAAAATGGCTTATAATGCCTGAAATAATGCATCTTTGGGAGTTTTACTGGAAACATATGCTTTTTTTAAGGCTTGCGAACACAAAAATTATTTTTTTACTCAATATGACAGTAATGTTCTAAAAATCCTGAGATAATGTGAAAAAAGCAATACAAATGTATTACAACATAATTCCTAAACCAAACATGCAAAATGTCTGAAAATGCCTGTAATGAACCCATGTGAGTTTTATTTGAAACAGTTGTATGGTTTGCTATACAAAAATTGGGTTTTATGACAAACACAAGTTAGTTTTTTTACTCAATATAACAGTTTAGCTGTCATACTATATATATGAAAGTTATATAAATATAACTCCAAAACCAAACATGCATTATGTCCAAAACTGCCTGTAATATTGTATATATGTGAGTTTTACTAGAATCAGGGTTGCAAATACAAAAATTGGGTTTTATGACAGTATACTGTCACACTCAATATGACAGTTATTTAAACATAACTCAAACAACACATGCAAAATGGCTAATAATGCCTGGAGCATGTATCTTAGTTAGTTTTACTAGAAAAATGGTATTTTGTAAGGTTTGCAAAGACACAAGTTAGTTGTTTTTTTTATTCAATATGACAGTATAACTGTCATACTAAATATGAAAGTTATATAAACATAACTCTCAAACCAAACATGCATTATGTCTAAAAATGCCTGTAATGTTGTATCTGTGTGAGTTTAACTAGATTTAGTTGTTTTTGTAAGGTTTGCAAATACAAAATAAGGGTTTTACTCACTATCACAGTTTACTGTCACACTCAATCTGACAGTTATTTATTTAAACATAACTCCTAAACCACACATGCAAAATGGCTAATAATGCCTGGAGATATGTATCTTTGTGAGTTTTACTAGAAACATTATATTGTGTAAGGTTTAGTTAGTTTTTGTACTCAATCTGACAGTATAACTGTCATTCTAAATCCATCCATTTTCTTCCGCTTATCCGAGGTCGGGTTGCGGGGGCAGCAGCCTGAGCAGAAAATCCCAGACTTCCCTCTCCCCAGCCACTTCGTCCAGCTCTTCTCGGGGTATTCCGAGGCGTTCCCAGGCCAGCCGGGGACATAGTCTTTCCAATGTGTCCTAGGTCTTCCCCGTGGCCTCCTGCCACACCTCCCTAGAGGCGTTCGGGTGGCATCCTGAGCAGATGCCCGAACCACCTCATGGCTCCTCTCAATGTGGAGGAGCAGCGGGTTTACTTTGAGTACCTCCCGGATGACAGAGCTTCTCACCCTGTCTCTAAGGGAGAGACTCACCACCCGGCAGAGGAAACGCATTTCGGCCGCTTGTCCTTTCGGTCATAACCCAAAGCTGGGAACGTAGATCGACGGTAAATTGAGAGCTTTTCCTTCTGGCTCAGCTCCTTCTTCACCACAACGGATCGATATAGCGTCCTCAATACTGAAGACGCCGCACCAATCCGCCTGTGGATCTCTCGATCCACTCTATCCTCACTCGTGAACAAGACTCCTAGGTACTTGAACTCCTCCACTTGGGGCAAGATCTCCTCCCCAACCTGGAGATGGCACTCGACCCTTTCCTGCGTGGACTTGGACTTGGAGGTGCTGATTCTCATCCCAGTCGCTTCACACTCAAGGACCCTGCCGAGAGTATAGACCTGGTCTACCGTTCCACGACCAGGACGAAAACCACACTGTTCGTCCTGGATCCGAGTTTCCTCCTCTCCAGTACACATGAATAGACCTTACCGGGAAGGCTGAGGAGTGTGTTTCACGATAGTTGGAACACACCCTCCGGTTCCCCTTCTTAAAGAAAGGAACCATCACCCCGGTCTGCCAATCCAGAGGTACCGCCCCCAATGTTCACGCGATGTTGCAGAGTCTTGTCAACCAAGACAGCCCCACAGTATCCAGAGCCTTAAGGAACTCATCCACCACCGGGGCCTTGCCACAGAGGAGCTTTTTAACTACCTAGGCAACCTAAGCCCCAGAAATAGGAGAGTCCACCTCAGATTCCCCAGGCACTGCTTGGCCTGTCGGTATGCCCGCTGCCTCTGGAGTCCCATGAGCCAAAAGGACCCGATAGGCTCTTTCTTCAGCTTGACGGCATCCCTCACTGCTGGTGGCCACCAGCGAATTCTAGGATTACCGCCACGACAGGCACCAAACACCTTGCGGCCACAGCTCCAATCAGCAGACTCGACAAGAGAGGCACGGAACATGGTCCACTCAGACTCAATGTCCAGCACCTCCTTCGTGACATGTTCAAAGTTCTTCCTTATGTTTGAACATTGTGTTTGTTATGGACAATCCGTGACGAGCACAAAAGTCCAATAACAAAGCACCACTTGGGTTCAGATCCGGGTGGCCATTTTTCCCAATCACGACTCTCCAGGTTTCACTGTCCTTGCCAACATGAGCATTGAAGTCCCCTAACAGAACAAGGGAATCACCCGAGGGAGCACTCTCCAGTACTCCCTCAAGGGAATCCAAAAAGAGTGGGTACTCTGAGCTGCTGTTTGGTGCGTAAACACAAACAACAGTGAGGACCCGTCATCCAACCCGAAGGCGGAGGGAAGCTACCATCTCGTCTACTGGGTTAAAGTCCAACGTGCAGGCTTTGAGCAACAACAATTGCCACCCCAGCCTCTCATTGCTTGCAACGCCAGAGTGGAAGAGAGTCCAGCCCCTCTTGAGAGAACAGGTTCCAGAGCCCTTGCTGTGCGTCGAAGTGAGTCCAACTATATCTAGCCGGAACTTCTTCACCTCGCGCACCAGCTCAGGCTCTTTCCCTCCCAGCGAGGTGACGTTCCACGTCCCAAGAGCGAGCTTATGTAGCCGATAATCGGACCGCCAAGTGCCCTGCCTTCGGCTGCCGCCCAGTTCACACTGCATCCGACCTCTATGACCTCAATGGGCCCATGAGTGGTGAGCCCATTGGAGGGTTGACCCACGTTGCCTCTTCGAGCTGAGCCCGGCAGGGCCCCATGGAGACAGGCCCGGCCACCAGTCGCTCGCCATCGTGCCCCACCTCTGCGCCTGGCTCCACAGGGGAGCCACGATGACATGCGCCTGGGCGAGAAAAAATCTAGGTCCTCGATTTGTACTTTTCATAAAGTTCTTTGAGCTGCTCTTTGTCTGATCCCTCACCTAGGACCTTTTCTCAGGGGATCCTGAGGCGTTCCCAGGCCAGCCGGGAGACATAGTGTTCCCAATGTGTCCTGGGTCTTCCCCGTGGCCTCCAGGGTGACAGAGCTTCACCTTCACCAGGGGTGTCAAACTCAAATACAGAGTGGGCCAAAGTTTAAAACTGAACAAAGCCGCGGGCCAAGGTTGAACAAATTAACCTTTTAATAGGGACCCAAACAAGTTTTGCATTGAATATTGAACAAGCAAGGCTTATATAACTTTATAGTGACATGCAAAATGGAGTTTCAAATAATAATAATAATCATTAAAAAATATCAATTGCATATCAAATACAATTTAAATAAAAATTGAATGCCTCTTTTCTATTTGCAGCCTTCTGAGGTAAATATCAACATTAACTTTTTCCACAGGCTAATAAATTTGAAAATAAAATAACAATGAATAAAACAACCATTCAGGACTTTAAACTGCTCAGTTTGCAACACACTGATCTAATTTGATGTGCCCAAGCCAGATACCTGGCATCTTTTTTTAGATGCTAGTTCTTTAATGTCGGGGCTCAGGCTTTGAGCTGAGGCAACTTTCATTATCGAACAAGGTGTTCAACAGTCATATCTCGTACACCCAATTCTAACATCATTCAGACCCAGTCACAAGATATGTGCAGCTTCAGCACGCATACACAAATGAATGCAACGCATACTTCATCAACAGCGATACAGGTTACACTGAGGGTGGAAGTATAAAAAACTTTAACACTGTTAGAAATATACGCCACACTGTGAACCCACACCAAACAAAAATAAAAAACACTTTTCGGGAGAACATCCGCACCGTAACACAACATAAACACAAAAGAACAAATACCCAGAATCTTTTGCAGCACTAACTCTTTCGGGACGCTACAAAATACACCCCCGCTACCACCAAACCCCCCCCCCCCCCCCCCCCCACGGGCCAGAGTTTGACACCCATGACCTTCACTGTAAAAAATTACTGTAAAAATAAAAAATAAAATTACAGTTATATACTCCATCCATCCATCCATTTTCTACCGCCTATTCCCTTCGGGGTCGCGGGGGGCGCTGGAACCTATCTCAGCTACAATCGGGCGGAAGGCGGGGTACACCCTGGACAAGTCGCCACCTCATCGCAGGGCCAACACAGATAGACAGACAACATTCACACTCACATTCACACACTAGGGCCAATTTAGTGTTGCCAATCAACCTATCATGTTCTTCTTAAATGCAGTTAAATACTGTAAATTTTGTTGCATTTTTCAAAAAATATCGACCAGCAGTAAGTTACTGTAAAACCTACAGTGTAATTCAGTATTTTTCAGACTTGTTTCTTGGGTCCGCCCACAATTCGTCCAACCGAGCTTCATTTCACCTGGCCGACCCTGCTAAATCCATCCTACTGCATCGTGTGTTTTTGATAACAAGGTAAGAGTCACTTGTACCTTGATGTGTCATTTTCTGTTTGAATTACTTTATATATATATTTATAAAGTCCGAAATGTCAGCATCACAGACACTATCGTTGACCACGCGCATGCTAGCTAGCTAAGTTTTCTTCTTTTTTGTCATAGTCATCATAAAAGATGATAACTTGCAACATATGTGCTACGACTTGCAGCAATGTATTTGCGTATGTTAGACACATGCGAAGTCATAGTTGTATGCCTAATGCATCGTTTAAGTGTGCTTTCCCTAAATGCACAAGAGTTTTTTCCAACTTCTCAGCCTTCAAAACTCACAGCCGTCGTCATAAATATGGCAAGAGTAGGACTGATATGTATAGCGCAGAAGGTTTACCTTGTAATATTGTCTCATGTAGCGCGAAGTGCGATGATATACGGGCCCTTCTCCTGCATTTGAAAAGTCATATTACCGAAGGTAGGACAGTTACGTGCCCCTTCAGTCAATGTGAAAAAAGATTTACAGTTAAGTCTACTTTCACATCGCACGTGTCAAGGAAGCACTACGGCTACACTGAACGAAGTTTGACTTGCTCAACAGCAAATCCAAGCAGCTCTTGTGTTATTAACACTAATGATGACTATTGTGATATGCAACTTGAGAATTCAGGATATTCCTGTTATGAAGACATGGAGGTCTACTTGCATTAAAAAAATGTTCACAGCACTGAAAAAAGGTTGAGAACCACTGCCTTAGGACAGTGGTTCTCAACCTTTTTTCAGTGATGTACCCCTGTGAACATTTTTTAAATTCAAGTACCCCCTAATCAGAGCAAAGCATTTTTGGTTGAAAAAAAGAGATAAAGAAGTAAAATACAACACTATGTAATCAGTTTCTGATTTATGAAATTGTATAACAGTGCAAAATATTGCTCATTTGTTGTGGTCTTTCTTGAACTATTTGGAAAAAAAGATATAAAAATAACTAAAAACTTGTTGAAAAATAAACAAGTGATTCAAATATAAATAAAGATTTTTACACATACAAGTAATCAAATTAAAGTGCCCTCTTTGGGGATTGCAATAGAGATCCATCTGGATTCATGAACTTCATTCTCAACATTTCTTCACAAAAAAAGATATCTTTAACATCAATATTTATGGAACATGTCCACTATGCTTTAACCAAGCCTCCATTGTTTTCTACATGGATAGTTGATTGACAGTTGGTGCCGTGTGGCACCGCCAGGTAGAGCCAAACCCACCATGCAGGGAAGGTAGGTAATGTGCGGGTGAAGGTATGTTGAATGGGTGAAAGAAGGAAGCGCAGGTGTGGTCGAGGCCATGCAGACAAGGTAGGTATGTGCAGGTGAAGATATGTTGTATGGTGAAAGAAAGAAGCACCAGTGTGACCCAAGGATGCAGGGAAGTTAGGTAATGTGCAGGTAAAGATATGTTGAATGGGTGAAGGCAGGAAACACCAGCTAGACGCCAGGATACAGAGAAGGTAGGTAATGTGCAGGTAAAGATATGTTGAATGAGTAAAGGCAGGAAACACCAGCTTGACTCCAGGATACAGAGAAGGTAGGCAATGTGCAGGTAAAGATATGTTGAATGGGTAAAGGTAGAAAGCACCAGCATGACCAGACTATGCAGAGAAGGTAGGTAATGTGCAGGTAAAGATATGTTGAATGGGTAAAGGCAAGAAGCACCAGTGTGACCCCAGGATGCAGAGAAGATAGGTAATGAGCAGGTAACGATATGTTAAATGGGTGAAAGCCGGAAACATCAGCGTAAATACACGGTCCCGTAGATGGAGAGAAAACATAAATAGAGAGAGGGATTGGGGAGGCTTTAGCATTGTCTTCCTCTCTAGATTTGTCTTAATGGGTTTTAGAGCATTCACTCATCTACAGCTGTGGTTATGGTATAGGCTCACATATATCCTAAAATTGATATTAATATTTGTGCAGTGCATATTCCTAAATAAAAATGTGAGGGGGGTTTTGTATCGACTGCAAGTAATCTTCAATCACAACAGAATATCTAATATGCTTTCTCTCTTTTTTAGGCGATTCATTGGCGTTAACCCTGAGAAGGGAACAAAGGCTAGCCAGGGAAAGGTGGTGTCCAAGAAGACCAGGAAGCTGGTCCAGAAAAAGGCAGCAACTGTAAATCCTCACGTAGCCACCCTTATAAAACATCTCACAGACTTTGAGTGGGGCTTTATGTAGCCGACAACTAAACACTGGACTCGTGTTCAGTGTTTTGTCTCCAGTTAGAAATTAAGTGGACATGTTATAAATGTTAAAATGCTTTACTGAAAATAAGAAGAATGCACTAAATGTACTTTGAATGTATTTGATGCACTTTAAAATAATTGGTTAATAAAAACATAATCTTGCAAGGCCATTTCTCCAGTCATTTTTATGCCAGCAGATTGCAGGGATTTTGATTTTGAAAAATTAAAAGTTCAACTCATTAACTTCTAGTGGCATTATACTGTAAAGCTCAGTCTAAAGTGCTTACAATTATTTTACTGTAATTAACTGTTAATGGATATTACAGTAGATACACTAAAATAGCAGTGTAATGCCGCTAAACAGATGACAGTATTATGCTGTGAAGCGTATATTTGACCGGTAAATTGAGAGCTTTTCCTTCTGGCGCAGCTCCTTCTTACCACAACAAATCGATATAGCGTCCTCATTACTGAAGACGCCGCACCGATCAGCCTGTGCATCTCATGATCCACTCTTCCCTCACTCATGAACAAGACTCCAGGTACTTGAACTCATCCACTTGGGGAAAGATCTCCTGCCCAACCTCGAGATGGCACTCCACCCTTTCCCGGGCGAGAACCTCGGACTTGGAGGTGCTGATTCTCATCCCAGTCGCTTCACACTCGGCTGCGAACCATTCCAATGAGAGCTGAAGATCCTGGCCAGTTAAAGCCAAAAGGACCACATCATCTGCAAAAAGGAGAGACCTAATCCTGCAGCCTCCAAACCAGATCCCCTCAACGCCATGACTGCGCCTAGAAATTCTGTCCATAAAATTTATGAACACATTTGGTGACAAAGGGCAGCCAACACGAGGGTTGGACTCCGGTCCAACCCTCCCTGGAAAGGGGTCCGACTTACTGCTGGCAATGCGGACCAAGCTCTGACACTGATCATACAGGGAGCGACCCGCCACAATCAGACATGCCGATACCCCATACTCTCTGAGCACTCCCCACAGGACTTCCCGGGGTGGCCACGGTCGAATGTCTTCTCCAAGTCCAAAAAGCACATGTAGACCGGTTGGACAAACTCCCATGCACACTCAAGGACCCTGCCGAGAGTATAGAGCTGGTCTACCGTTCCACGACCAGGACGAAAACCACACACTATTCGTCCTGGATCCGAGGTTCCTCCTCTCCAGTACACATGAATAGACCTTACCGGGAAGGCTGAGGAGTGCGATCTACGATAGTTGGAACACACCCTCCGGTTCTCCTTCTTAAAGAGAGGAACCACCACCCCGGTCTGCCAATCCAGAGGTACCGCCCCTGATGTCCACGCGATGTTGCAGAGTCTTGTCAACTAAAACAGCCCCACAGCATCCAGAGCCTTAAGGAACTCCGGATGGAGCTCATCCACCCCCGGGGCCTTGCCACCGAGGAGCTTTTTAACTACCTTGGCAACCTCAGCCCCAGAAATAGGAGAGCCCAACACAGACTCCCCAGGCACTGCTTGGCCTGTCGGTATGCCTCTGGAGTCCCATGAGCCAAAAGGACCAGATAAGCTCTTTCTTCAGCTTGACTGCATCCCGCACTGCTGGTGGCCACCAGCGGGTTCTAGGATTACCGCCACGACAGGCACCAAACACCTTGCGGCCACAGCTCCAATCAGCTGGCTTGAAAAGAGAGGCACGGAACAAGATCCATTCAGACTCAATGTCCAGCACCTCCTTTGTGACATGTTCAAAGTTCCACCGGAGGTGGAAAAAGAAACTCTCTCTGACAGGAGACTCTGCTAGGCATTCCAAAAGACTCTCACAATGCGTTTGGGCCTGCCAGGTCTGTCCGGGATCCTACCCCACCATCGGAGCCAGCTCACAGGTGGTGATCGGTAGAAAGCTCGCCCCTCTCTTCACCCGAGTGTCCGCAAATCTCATGACACAACTACAAAGTCAATCATGGAACTGCGGCCGAGGGTGTCCTGGTGCCAAGTGCACATATGGACACCCTTATGTTTGAACATTGTGTTTGTTATGGACAATCCGTGACGAGCACAAAAGTCCAATAACAAAGCACCACTTGGGTTCAGATCCGGGTGGCTATTTTTCCCAATCACGACTCTCCAGGTTTCAAAGTCGTTGCCAACAATGAGCGTTGAAGACCCCCAGCAGATCAAGGGAATCACCCGAGGGAGCACTCTCAAGGGAATCCAAAAAGAGTGGGTACTCTGAGCTGCTGTTTGGTGCGTAAACACCAACAACAGTCAGGACCCGTCACCCAACCCGAAAGCGGAGGGAAAATACCATCTCGTCTTCTGGGTTAAGTCCAACGTGCAGGCTTTGAGCCGGGGGGCAACAAGAATTGCCAACCCAGCCTCTCATTACTTGCAACGCCAGAGTGGAAGAGAGTCCAACCCCTCTTGAGATAACAGGTTCCAGAGTCCTTGCTGTGCGTCGAAGTGAGTCCAGCTTTATCTAGCGGGAACTTCTCCACCTCGCGAGGTGACGTTCCACGTCCCAAGAGCGAGCTTATGTAGCCGATAATCGGACCGCCAAGTGCCCTGCCTTCGGCTTCCGCCCAGCTAACACTGCACCGACCTCTATGACCCAGCCATGAGTGGTGAGCCTATTGCAGGGGGGACCCACGTTGCCTCTTCGAGCTGGGCCCCATGGGCACCAGTCGCTCGCCATCGTGCCCCACCTCTGGGCCTGGCTCCACAGGGGAGCCACGTGACCCGCGTCCGGGCGAGAAAATATCTAGGTCCTGCGATTTGTACTTTTCATAAAGGTCTTTGAGCTGCCTCTTTGTCTGATTCCTCACCTAGGACCTGTTTGTCTTGGGGGACCCTACCAGGGGGCATAGAAAGCCCCCGGACAACATAGCTCCTAGGATCAGTGGGACACGCAAACCACAAAGGTGGCGGCTCAGAAAGCAGGTTATATAAACATAACTCCAAAACCAAACATGCAAGATGTCTAAACATGCCTGTAATATTGTATCAATGTGAGTTTTACTAGAATCGGTTGTTTTTTTAAGGCTTGCAAACACAAAAAGTTTTTTTTACTCAATATGACAGTAAGTTCTTAAAATGCTGAGATAATGTGAAAAAAGCAATACAAATGTATTCCAACATAATTCCTAAACCAAACATGCAAAATGTCTAAAAATGCCTGTAATATTGAATCCATGTGAGTTTTACTAGAATCATTTGGTTTTGTAAGATTTGCAAATACAAAAATTGAGTTTTATGACAGACACAAGTTAGTTTTTTTACTCATTATAACAGTATAGATGTCATACTATATATTAAAGTTATATGAACATAACTCCAAAACCAAACGTGCATTATGTCCAAAATTGTATAGATGTGAGTTTTACTAGAATCAGGTTTGCAAATACAAAAATTGGGTTTTATGACAGTATACTGTCACACTCAATATGACAGTATAACTGTCATACTAAATCCATCCATTTTCTTCCGCTTATCCGAGGTCGGGTTGCGGGGGCAGCAGCCTAAGCAGAGAGCCCAGACTTCCCTCTCCCCAGCCACTTCGTCCAGCTCTTCTCGGGGGATCCCGAGGCGTTCCCAGGCCATAGTCTTTCCAATGTATCCTAGGTCTTCCCCATGGCCTCCTGCCGTTCGGACCTAGGGAGGCGTTCGGGTGGCATCCTGAGCAGATGCCCGAACCACCTCATCTGGCTCCTCTCAATGTGGAGGAGCAGCGGCTTTACACTGAGTTCCTCCCAGATGACAGAGCTTCTCACCCTATCTCTAAGGGAGAGACCCACCACCCGGCGGAGAAAACTCATTTCGGCCGCTTGTACCCGTGACCTTGTCCTTTCGGTCATAACCCAAAGCTCATGACCATAGGTGAGGATGGGAACGTTGATCGACCGGTAAATTGAAAGCTTTTCCTTCTGGCTCAGCTCCTTCTTCACCACAACGGATCGATATAGCGTCCTCATTACTGAAGACGCCGCACCGATCCGCCTGTAGATCTCACAATCCACTCTATCCTCACTCGTGAACAAGACTCCTAGGTACTTGAACTCCTTCACTTGGGGAAAGATCTCTTTCCAAACCTCGAGATGGCACTCCACCCTTTCCCGGGCGAGAACCATGGACTTGGAGGTGCTGATTCTCATCTCAGTCGCTTCACTGCGAACCGATCCAATGAAAGCTGAAGATCTTGGCCAGTTGAAGCCATCAGGACCACATCATCTGCAAAAAGCAGAGACCTAATCCTGCAGCCACCAAACCAGGCGCAGTCATGGCGTTGAGGGGATCCTCAAAGCCTTGACTGCGCCTAGATATTCTGTCCATTAAAGTTATGAACAGAATCGGTGACAAAGGGCAGCCTTAGCGGAGTCCAACCCTCACTGGAAAGGGGTCCGACATACTGCCGGCAATGCGGACCAAGCTCTGACACTGATCATACAGGGAGACACCCGCCACAATCAGACATGCCGATACTCCATACTCTCTGAGCACTCCCCACAGGATTTACCGGGGGCCAAGGTCGAATGTCTTCTCCAAGTCCACAAAACTTATGTAGACTGGTTGGGCAAACTCCCATGCACACTCAAGGACCCTGCCGAGAGTATAGAGCTGGTCTACCGTTCCACGACCAGGACGAAAACCACACTGTTCGTCCTGGATCCGAGGTTCCTCCTCTCCATTACACATGAATAGACCTTACCGGGAAGGCTGAGAAGTGTGATCTACGATAGTTGGAACACACCCTTCCGGTCCCCTTCTTAAAGAGAGGAACCACCACCCCGGTCTGCCAATCCAGAGGTACCGCCCCCGATGTAGACGCAATGTTGCAGAGTCTTGTCAACCAAGACTGCCCCACAGCATCCAGAGCTCATACCCCCGGGGCCTTGCCACCGAGGAGCTTTTTAACTACCTTGGCAACCTCAGCCCCAGAAATAGGAGAGCCCACCACAGACTTCCCAGGCACTGTTTCCTCATAGGAAGACGTGTTGGTGGGACTGAGGAGGTCTCGCTTGGCCTGTCGGTATGCCCACTGCCTCTGGAGTCCCATGAGCCAAAAGGACCCGGTGGCTCTTTCTTCAGCTTGACAGCATCCCTCACTGCTGGTGGATTACCGCCACGACAGGCACCAAACACCTTGCGGCCACAGCTTCAATCAGCTGGCTCAACAAGAGAGGAACGGAACATGGTCCACTCAGACTCAATGTCCAGCACCTCCCTCGTGACATGTTCAAAGTTCTTCCGGACATGTTCAAAGTTCTTCAGGAGACTCTGCTAGGTGTTCCCAGCAGACCCATACAATGCGTTTGGGCCTGCCAGGTCTGACCGGCATCCTCCCCTAACATCGGAGCCAGCTCACCACCAGGTGGTGGTTGGTGGAAAGCTCTGCCCCTCTCTTCACCGAGTGTCCAAAACATGAGGCCGCAAATCCCATGACACAACTACAAAGTCAATCATGCGGCCGAGGGTGTCCTTGTGCCAAGTGCACATATGGACACCCTTATGTTTGAACATTGTGTTTGTTATGGACAATCCGTGACAAGCACAAAAGTCCAATAACAAAGCACCACTTGGGTTCAGATCCGGGTGGCCATTTTTCCCAATCACGACTCTCCAGGTTTCACTGTCGTTGCCAACATAGCGTTGAAGTCCACCAGCAGAACAAGGGAATCACCCGAGGGAGCACTCTCCAGTCCTCCCTCAAGGGAATCCAAAAAGAGTTGGTACTCTGAGCTGCTGTTTGGTGTGTAAACACAAACAACAGTCAGGACCCGTCACCCAACCCGAAGGCTGAAGGAAGCTACCATCTCGTCTATTGGGTTTAAAGTCCAACGTGCAGGCTTTGAGCTGGGGGGCAACAAGAATTGCCACCCCAGCCTCTCATTAGATGCAACGCCAGTGTGGAATCTCTTCCACTCTGGCGTTGCAAGTAATGAAAGTTCAGCTCAGTCCAGCCCCTCTGAGAGAACAGGTTCCAGAGCCCTTGCTGTGAGTCCAACTATATCTAGCCGGGAACGTCTCCACCTCATGCACCAGCTCAGGCTCCTTCCCTCCCAGCGAGGTGACGTTCCATGTCCCAAGAGCGAGCTTATGTAGCCGATAATCGGACCACCAGGTGCCCTGCCTTCGGCTGCCGCCCAGCTCACACTGCACCCTCTATGACCCAGCCCATGAGTGGTGAGCCCTGGAGGGGGGATCCACGTTGCCTCTTCGAGCTGAGCACGGCTGGGCCCCATGGGGACTGGCCCGTCAATCGCCATCGTGCCACACCTCTGGGCCTGGCTCCACAGGGGAGCCACGGTGACCTGCGTCCGGGCGAGAAAAAATCTAGGTCCTCAATTGTACTTTTAATAAAGGTCTTTGAGCTGCTCTTTGTCTGATCCCTCACCTAGGACCTGTTTGTCCTGGATCAGTGGGACACGCAAACCACAAAGGTGGCGGCTCAGAAAGCAGGTTATATAAATAAAACTCCAAAACCAAACATGCAATATGTCTAAACATGCCTGTAATATTGTATCAATGTGAGTTTTCCTAGAATCGGTTGTTTTTGTAAGGTTTGCAAATACAAAAATTAGGTTTTACTCACAATGACAAAATCACACTCAATATGACAGTTATTTAAACATAACTCATAAACCACACAAAAAAATGGCTAATAATGCCTGAAATAATGAATCATTGGGAGTTTTACTGAGTTTTATATTTTGCAAACACAAAAAGTAGTTTTTTACTTGACTGTAATGTTCTTAGAACCCTGAGATAATGGGAAAAAAGCAATAAAAATGTATTTAAACCTATCTCCTAAACAACACATGCAAAATGGCTAATAATGCCTAGGGAGACATGTAACGTTGTTAGTTTAAAAAAATGATCTTTTGTAAAGATATCAATGACACAAGCTAGTTTTTTTTATTCAATATGACAGTATAACAGTCATACTAAATATGAAAGTTAAAAAAACATAACTCCAAAACCAAACATGTGTCATGTCTAAAAATGCCTGTAATAATGTATTTATGTGAGTTTGTAAGGTTTGCAAAAACAAAAAGTAGTTTTTTACTCAATATGAAAGTAATGTTCTTAGAATCCTGAGATAATGCGAAAAAAGCAATACAAATGTATTCAAACACAAATTTTGAACCAAACATGTAAAATGTCTAAAAAATCCTGTAATATTGAATCTATATAAGTTTTACTAGAATCAATTGTTTTTGTAAGGTTTGCAAATACAAAAATTAGGTTTTACACATAATGACATTAAAACTGTAACACTCAATATGACAATTATTTATTTATAACTCCTAACCACACATGAAGCATGTCTAATAATGCGTGAAAAAATTTATCTTTGTGAGTATTACTAGAAACATTTTCTTTTGTAAGGTTTGCAAAGACAGGTTAGTTTTTTTTACTCAATATGACAGTATAACTGCCACACTCAATATGACAGTTATTTAAACATAACTCTTAAACTACACATGAAAAATGATTAACAATGCCTGAAATAATGCATTCTTGTAAGTTTTACTCGAAACATATGCTTTTTTAAGGCTTGCAAACACAAAAATTATTTCTTTACTCAATATGACAGTAATGTTCTAAAATTCTGAGAAAATACGAACAAATTAAAAAAAATGATTCCAACATAATTCCTAAACCAAACATGCAAAATGTCTAAAAATGTCTGTAATGAAACCATGTGAGTTTTACTAGATTTAAATGATTTTGTAAGGTTTGCAAATACATAAATTAGGTTTTACTTACTATGTCATAACTGACAGTATATGACAGTTATTTAACCATAACTCAAACCACACATGGAAAATGGCTAATAATGCCTGAAATAATGCATCCTTGGCCGTTTTACTCGAAACACATGCTTTTTTAAATCTTGCAAACACAAAAAGTAGTTTTTTTACTCAATATGACTGTAATGTTCTTAAAATCCTGAGATAATGCAAAAAAAGCAATAAAATTGTATTTAAACATTACTCCTAAACAACATATGCAAAATGGCTAATAATGCCTGGAAACATGTATCTTTGTTAGTTTTACTGGAAAAATTATCTTTTGTAAAGTTTGCAAAGACACAAGCCAGTTTTTTTTTATTCAATATGACAGTATAACAGTCATATTAAATATGAAAGTTATATAAACATAACTCCAAAACCAAACATGTGTCATGTCTAAAAATGCCTGTAATAATGTATTAATGTGAGTTTGTAAGCTTTGCAAAAAAAAAAAGTAGTTTTTTACTCAATATGAAAGTCATGATCTTAGAATCCTGAGATAATGCGAAAAAAGCAATAAAAATGTATTTAAACATAATTCCTAAACAACCCATGCAAAATGGGTAATAATGCCTGGAGACATGTATCTTTGTTAGTTTTACTAGAAAAATTATCTTTTGTAAAGTTTGCAAAGACACAAGCTAGTTTTTTTTATTCAATATGACTGTATAACAGTCATACTAAATATAAAAGTTATATAAACATAACTCCAAAACCAAACATGTGTCATGTCTAAAAATGTCTGTAATAATGTATTTATGTGAGTTTGTAAGGTTTGCAAAAACAAAAAGTAGTTTTTTACTCAATATGAAAGTAATGATGTTAGAATCCTGAGATAATGCGAAAAAAGCAAAAAAAATGTATTTAAACATAATTCCTAAACAACCCATGCAAAATGGGTAATAATGCCTGGAGACATGTATCTTTGTTAGTTTTACTAGAAAAATGATCTTTTGTAAAGTTTGCAAAGACACAAACTAGTTTTTTTTAATTCAATATGACAGTATAACAGTCATACTAAATATGAAAGTTATATGAACATAACTCCAAAACCAAACATGTGTCATGTCTAAAAATGCCTGTAATGTGAGTTTGTAAGGTTTTACAAAAACAAAAAGTAGTTTTTTACTCAATATGAAAGTAATGATCTTAAAATCCTGAGATAATGCGAATAAAGCAATAAAAATGTCTTTAAACATAATTCCTAAACAACCCATGCAAAATGTGTAATAATGCCTGGAGACATGTATCTTTGTTAGTTTTACTAGAAAAATGATCTTTTGTAAAGTTTGCAAAGACACAAGCTAGTTTTTTTTATTCAATATGACAGTATAACAGTCATACTAAATATAAAAGTTATATAAACATATCTCCAAAACCAAACATGTGTCATGTATTAAAATGCCTGTAATAATGTATTTATGTGAGTTTGTAAGGTTTGCAAAAACAAAAAGTAGTTTTCCTCAATATGAAAGTAATGATCTTAAAATCCTGAGATAATGCGAAAAAAGCAATAAAAATGTCTTTAAACATAATTCCAAAACAACCCATGCAAAATGGGTAATAATGCCTGGAGACATGTATCTTTGTTAGTTTTACTAGAAAAATGATCTTTTGTAAAGTTTGCAAAGACACAAACTAGTTTTTTTTAATTCAATATGACAGTATAACAGTCATACTAAATATGAAAGTTATATGAACATAACTCCAAAACCAAACATGTGTCATGTCTAAAAATGTCTGTAATAATGTATTTATGTGAGTTTGTAAGGTTTGCAAAAACAAAAAGTAGTTTTTTACTCAATATGAAAGTAATGATCTTAGAATCCTGAGATAATGCGAAAAAAAGCAATAAAAATGTCTTTAAACATAATTCCAAAACAACCCATGCAAAATGGGTAATAATGCCTGGAGACATGTATCTTTGTTAGTTTTACTAGAAAAATGATGTTTTGTAAAGTTTGCAAAGACACAAGCTAGTTTTTTAAAATTAAATATAACAGTATAACAGTCCTACTAAATATGAAAGTTATCAAAACATAACTCCAAAACCAAACATGTGTTATGTCTAAAAATGCCTGTAATAATGTATTTATGTGAGTTTGTAAGGTTTGCAAAACAAAAAGTAGTTTTTTCCTCAATATGAAAGTAAGGATTTTAGAATCCTGAGATAATGCGAAAAAAGCAATAAAAATGTATTCAAAGTTAATTCCTAAACAACCCATGCAAAATGGGTAATAATGCCTGGAGACATGTATCTTTGTTAGTTTTACTAGAAAAATTATCTTTTGTAAAGTTTGCAAAGACACAAGCTAGTTTTTTTTTATTCAATATGACTGTATAACAGTCATACTAAATATAAAAGTTATATAAACATAACTCCAAAACCAAACATGTGTCATGTCTAAAAATGTCTGTAATAATGTATTTATGTGAGTTTGTAAGGTTTGCAAAAACAAAAAGTAGTTTTTTACTCAATATGAAAGTAATGATCTTAGAATCCTGAGATAATGCGAAAAAAGCAATAAAAATGTATTTAAACATAATTCCTAAACAACCCATGCAAAATGGGTAATAATGCCTGGACACATGTATCTTTGTTAGTTTTACTAGAAAAATGATCTTTTGTAATGTTTGCAAAGACACAAGCTAGTTTTTTTTATTCAATATGACAGTATAACAATCATACTAAATATGAAAGTTATATAAACATAACTCCAAAACCAAACATGTGTCATGTCTAAAAATGCCTGTAATAATGTATTTATGTGAGTTTGTAAGGTTTGCAAAAACAAAAAGTAGTTTTTTACTCAATATGAAAGTAATGATCTTAGAATCCTGAGATAATGCGAAAAAAGCAATACAAATGTATTCAAACATAATTCCTAAACAACCCATGCAAAATGGGTAATAATGCCTGGAGACATGTATCTTTGTTAGTTTTACTAGAAAAATGATATTTTGTAAAGTTTGCAAAGACACAAGCTAGTTTTTAAAATTAAATATGACAGTATAACAGTCCTACTAAATATGAAAGTTATCAAAACATAACTCCAAAACCAAACATGTGTTATGTCTAAAAATGCCTGTAATAATGTATTTATGTGAGTTTGTAAGGTTTGCAAAACAAAAAGTAGTTTTTTTCCTCAATATGAAAGTAAGGATTTTAGAATCCTGAGATAATGCGAAAAAAGCAATAAAAATGTATTTAAACATAATTCCTAAACAACCCGTGCAAAATGGGTAATAATGCCTGGAGACATGTATCTTTGTTAGTTTTACTAGAAAAATTATCTTTTGTAAAGTTTGCAAAGACACAAGCTAGTTTTTTCTTATTCAATATGACAGTATAACAGTCATACTAAATATGAAATTTAATAAACATAACTCCAAAACCAAACATGTGTCATGTCTAAAAATGCCTGTATTAATGTATTAATGTGAGTTTGTAAGGTTTGCAAAAACAAAAACTTGTTTTTTACTCAATATGAAAGTAATGATCTAAGAATCCTGAGATAATGCGAAAAAAGCAATAAAAATGTATTTAAACATAATTCCTAAACAACCCATGCAAAATGGGTAATAATGCCTGGAGACATGTATCTTTGTTGGTTTTACTAGAAAAATGATATTTTGTAAAGTTTGCAAAGACACAAGCTAGTTTTTTTTTATTCAATATGAAAGTATAACAGTCATACTAAATATAAAAGTTATATAAACATAACTCCAGAACCAAACGTGTGTCATGTCTAAAATTGCTTATAATAATGTATTCATTAGTACAAATGTATTCAAACACAATTTTTAAACCAAACATGTGAATTGTCTAAAAATGCCTGTAATATTGTATTTATGTAAGTTTTACTAGAATCAATTGTTTTTGTAAGGTTTGCAAATACAAAAATTAGGTTTTACACATAATGACATTAAAACTGTAACACTCAATATGAAAGTTATTTAATTATAACTCCTAAATACACATGAAACATGTCTAATAGCGTGAAAAAAATTATCTTTGTGAGTGTTGCTAGAAACATTTTCTTTTGTAAGGTTTGCAAAGACACAAGTTAGATTTTTTTAACTCAATATGACAGTATAACGCCACACTCAATATGACAGTTATTTAAACATAACTCCTAAACTACACCTGAAAAATGGCTAATAATGCCTGAAATAATGCATCTTTGGGAGTTTTCCTGGAAACATATGCTTTTTTTAAGGCTTGCAAACACAAAAATTATTTGTATTGTATTATGTATTACAACATAATTCCTAAACCAAACATGCAAAATGTCTGAAAATGCCTGTAATATTGAATCCATGTGAGTTTTATTTGAATCAGTTGTATGGTTTGCTAATACAAAAATTGGGTTTTATGACAGTATACTGTCACACTCAATATGACAGTTATTTAAACATAACTCAAACAACACATGCAAAATAGCTAATAATGCCTGGAGCATGTATCTTAGTTAGTTTTACTAGAAAAATGGTATTTTGTAAGGTTGGAAAGACACAAGTTAGTTGTTGTTTTTATTCAATATGACAGTATAACTGTCATACTAAATATGAAAGTTATATAAACATAACTCTAAAACCAAACATGCATTGTGTCTAAAAATGCCTGTAATATTGTATCTGTGTGAGTTTAACTAGATTTAGTTGTTTTTGTAAGGTTTGCAAATACAAAATAAGGGTTTTACTCACTATGACAGTTTACTGTCACACTCAATCTGACAGTTATTTATTTAAACATAACTCCTAAACCACACATGCAAAATGGCTAATAATGCCTGGAGATATGTATCTTTGTGAGTTTTACTAGAAACATTATATTGTGTAAGGTTTAGTTAGTTTTTGTACTCAATCTGACAGTATAACTGTCATTCTAAATCCATCCATTTTCTTCCGCTTATCCGAGGTCGGGTTGCGGGGGCAGCAGCCTGAGCAGAAAATCCCAGACTTCCCTCTCCCCAGCCACTTCGTCCAGCTCTTCTCGGGGTATTCCGAGGCGTTCCCAGGCCAACCGGGGACATAGTCTTTCCAATGTGTCCTAGGTCTTCCCCGTGGCCTCCTGCCACACCTCCCTAGAGGCGTTCGGGTGGCATCCTGAGCAGATGCCCGAACCACCTCATGGCTCCTCTCAATGTGGAGGAGCAGCGGCTTTACTTTGAGTTCCTCCCGGATGACAGAGCTTCTCACCCTGTCTCTAAGGGAGAGACCCACCACCCGGCAGAGGAAACGCATTTCGGCCGCTTGTCCTTTCGGTCATAACCCAAAGCTGGGAACGTAGATCGACGGTAAATTGAGAGCTTTTCCTTCTGGCTCAGCTCCTTCTTCACCACAACGGATCGATATAGCGTCCTCAATACTGAAGACGCCGCACCAAACCGCCTGTGGATCTCTCGATCCACTCTATCTTCACTCGTGAACAAGACTCCTAGGTACTTGAACTCCTCCACTTGGGGCAAGATCTCCTCCCCAACCTGGAGATGGCACGAGAACCATGGACTTGGACTTGGAGGTGCTGATTCTCATCCCAGTCGCTTCACACTCAAGGACCCTGCCGAGAGTATAGACCTGGTCTACCGTTCCACGACCAGGACGAAAACCACACTGTTCGTCCTGGATCCGAGTTTCCTCCTCTCCAGTACACATGAATAGACCTTACCAGGAAGGCTGAGGAGTGTGTTTCACGATAGTTGGAACACACCCTCCGGTTCCCCTTCTTAAAGAGAGGAACCACCACCCCGGTGTGCCAATCCAGAGGTACCACCCCCAATGTTCACGCGATGTTGCAGAGTCTTGTCAACCAAGACAGCCCCACAGTATCCAGAGCCTTAAGGAACTCATCCACCACCGGGGCCTTGCCACAGAGGAGCTTTTTAACTACCTAGGCAACCTAAGCCCCAGAAATAGGAGAGTCCACCACAGATTCCCCAGGCACTGCTTGGCCTGTCGGTATGCCCGCTGCCTCTGGAGTCCCATGAGCCAAAAGGACCCGATAGGCTCTTTCTTCAGCTTGACGGCATCCCTCCCTGCTGGTGGCCACCAGCGAGTTCTAGGATTACCGCCACGACAGGCACCAAACACCTTGCGGCCACAGCTCCAATCAGCAGGCTCGACAAGAGAGGCACGGAACATGGTCCACTCAGACTCAATGTCCAGCACCTCCCTCGTGACATGTTCAAAGTTCTTCCTTATGTTTGAACATTGTGTTTGTTATGGACAATCCGTGACGAGCACAAAAGTCCAATAACAAAGCACCACTTGGGTTCAGATCCGGGTGGCCATTTTTCCCAATCACGACTCTCCAGGTTTCTCTGTCCTTGCCAACATGAGCATTGAAGTCCCCCAACAGAACAAGGGAATTACCCGAGGGAGCACTCTCCAGTACTCCCTCAAGGGAATCCAAAAAGAGTGGGTACTCTGAGCTGCTGTTTGGTGCGTAAACACAAACAACAGTCAGGACCCGTCACCCAACCCGAAGGCGGAGGGAAGCTACCATCTCGTCTACTGGGTTAAAGTCCAACGTGCAGGCTTTGAGCAACAACAATTGCCACCCCAGCCTCTCATTGCTTGCAACGCCAGAGTGGAAGAGAGTCCAGCCCCTCTTGAGAGAACAGGTTCCAGAGCCCTTGCTGTGCGTCGAAGTGAGTCCAACTATATCTAGCCGGAACTTCTTCACCTCGCGCACCAGCTCAGGCTCTTTCCCTCCCAGCGAGGTGACGTTCCACGTCCCAAGAGCGAGCTTATGTAGCCGATAATCTGACTGCCAAGTGCCCTGCCTTCGGCTTCCGCCCAGTTCACACTGCATCCGACCTCTATGACCTCAATGGGCCCATGAGTGGTGAGCCCATTGGAGGGTTGACCCACGTTGCCTCTTCGAAATGAGCCCGGCAGGGCCCCATGGAGACAGGCCCGGCCACCAGTCGCTCGCCATCGTGCCCCACCTCTGCGCCTGGCTCCACAGGGGAGCCACGGTGACCTGCGCCTGGGCGAGAAAAATCTAGGTCCTCGATTTGTACTTTTCATAAAGGTCTTTGAGCTGCTCTTTGTCTGATCCCTCACCTAGGACCTTTTCTCAGGGGATCCCGAGGCGTTCCCAGGCCAGCCGGGAGACATAGTGTTCCCAATGTGTCCTGGGTCTTCCCCGTGGCCTCCAGGATGACAGAGATTCACCTTCACCAGGGGTGTCAAACTCAAATACAGAGTGGGCCAAAGTTTAAAACTGAACAAAGCCGCGGGCCAAGGTTGAACAAATTAACCTTTTAATAGGGACCCAAACAAGTTTTGCATTGAATATTGAACAAGCAAGGCTTATATAACTTTATAGTGACATGCAAAATGGAGTTTCAAATAATAATAATAATAATTAAAAAATATCAATTGCATATCAAATACAATTTAAATAAAAATTGAATGCCTCTTTTCTATTTGCAGCCTTCTGAGGTAAATATCAACATTAACTTTTTCCACAGGCTAATAAATTTGAAAATAAAATAACAATGAATAAAACAACCATTCAGGACTTTAAACTGCTCAGTTTGCAACACACTGATCTAATTTGATGTGCCCAAGCCAGATACCTAGCATCTTTTTTTAGATGCTAGTTCTTTAATGTCGGGGCTCAGGCTTTGAGCTGAGGCAACTTTCATTATCGAACGAAGGTGTTCAACAGTCATATCTCGTACACCCAATTCTATCATCATTCACACCCAGTCACAAGATATGTGCAGCTTCAGCACGCATACACAAATGAATGCAACGCATACTTCATCAACAGCGATACAGGTTACACTGAGGGTGCCAGTATAAAAAACTTTAACACTGTTAGAAATATACGCCACACTGTGAACCCACACCAAACAAAAATAAAAAACACTTTTCGGGAGAACATCCGCACCGTACCATAACATAAACACAAAAGAACAAATACCCAGAATCTTTTGCAGCACTAACTCTTTCGGGACGCTACAAAATACACCCCCGCTACCACCAAACCCCCCCCCCCCCCCACACACACACACCTTGTAGCGTCCCGGAAGATTTAGTGCTACAAAGGGTTCTGGGTATTTGTTGTGTTGTGTTTATGTTGTGTTACGGTGCGGATGTTCTCCCGAAATGTGTTTGTCATTCTTGTTTGGTGTGGATTCACAGTGTGGCGTATATTTCTAAAAGTGTTAAAGTTTTTTATTTGGCTACCGTCAGTGTAACCTGTATCGCTGTTGATGAAGTATGCGTTGCATTCAATTGTGTGTGTGTGTTGGTGCTTCTGAGTAACCCCTGGCTGCAGCCCGCAGATCGAGGAGGGGCTTATTTTCCCTCAATGTGGGCGGGCTCAACGTTGAGCCCGCGGGCTCCATCTGGTGGCGGAGATCCGAATATGGAAAAAGGTTCATGTATTTGATAGACTTAGACATTCCTACATTTAACTTGTCAAATGTGTTTTTTTACCATGAAAATATATATATATATATATATATATATATATATATATATATATATATATATATATATATATATATATATATATATATATATATATATATATATATATATATATATATATATATATATATATATATATATAAACCATAGCATTTACCATGAAAAAAAAAAGAATAATAATTATATATAAACCATAGCATTTCCAAAAGAGTATAGACACATATTATTTTGCACACTCAATTATATTAGCTAAGTCAAATAAACCAAAGACAGAATACTTTGCATCATTGATTTTATTTTTCACCCCAGGTTAAAAATGTTTGATCTGTAAAGAAAAAAAAAATGTTGTAGCCTAGCCAAATACATTCCTTAAGCTTCCATAAATGTTTAACAATGGCAAGTATCAAGGTATTTTTCTGGCCCATAACAAGCAACCCTGTTCCCTGTTTCCAGTTCTGTTCATTTTCCACTGTCTAGAAAGGAAACCGATTGCGGTTCTTATAGGCACAATAACAATGCAAGATGTAAAACTAAGGTAATTGAAATAAGTGGAGGAATTACGCTTTAGTCTAGCAATAGTTGACTACAAGACTAATTAATCACATGACCTCTCACCTGTAGCCCTCCTTGCACTCGTCGCCGTTTTCTGTCCTGCAATCGGTCTTCTTCAGACCTTAGTGATTTAATGACAACATACATTCACTATGAAAACATTCATGTTGGTCTGTTGACCGTGAGTAAAACATTTTTTTTGTGATTTGTGATATTCAAAGCACTTACTGCATGGGGAAGTTCTGCAGGAGAGCGAGACACCACCATCTCCTAATTTGCAGCATGTTTTCCTTTGAAGAAGGAAATGCAGGAAGATGTTAATATCCATCCATCCATCCATTTTCTACCGCTGATTCCCTTCGGGGTCGCGAGGGGCGCTGGAGCCTATCTCACCTACAATTGGGCGGAAGGTGGGGTACACCCTGGACAAGTCGCCACCTCATCGCAGAGATGTTAATATGTTGTAAAAAAAATAACACCTTGTACACTAAGCATAATGTGTCACGATTTACACATACCTCTCTGAAATCACAATTGGCCCCCATTACAATGTACTGAGTGTACTGTAAGCCAAGAGGTACTGCTTAATATAATGTCAGGCGTATTCCCAAGGATACATTTTTTTCAATACAAATTAATGTGGTTTTAATGTAGCAAGCAAACATTTTGACAGACAACAGCAATGCTATAACATGCTGATTTGGTCTTACCATCAAAACAAACACGCCACAGTTGTTGGAGCACCCTTGCTTGGTTAGGCCCTGAGGTGTGAACAATGTATTTTAATAAAAGTATGGCAAGAAAATAGTAAAAAGTTAGCAAGTGCTATTATGTAATGTCTCACCTGGACATCATTCACACCAAGCTCTCTCCAGGGGCCAGAAGAGAGGCTGTGAGCAACGTGTCTGTACAAATAATAAGCGAAATAAAAGTCACTCAACTTCAATCAACTTTTGATTGAAAAGCACGCATAAACGCTTGGAACAAAGCCTGAACTGAATAAGGAAAAGGTTGGAACTTCAAATCAAAAAGTTTTCATAACAGGCTTAAACAGAACTGCCCGTCTCAAAAAAGATAAATAGTTCTGTTTCCATCTGTTTAAGGAATCAAAATAGTTGGAATATGGAATGGAATATTTTACATCAAATAAAAACAGAACCATTAATTAAAACAAACAAAGGACAAGTGGTTTAAAACAGTACTACCACTGTCCAGGAGGTGCCCTAAAAACCTGAATAGACTGGTTCTACTCTCATCTCTCCAAGACATGAGACAGCTAGTGGAAGAAAACAAAGTCTTAATACGTGTATGATTATATGAGTGACATTCATAGATAACCACAGTGGCACAATAGTTAACTTTACCAGTTGTTCCTGGCTGTCTTGGAGTTTCTGTCCCCAGTATGCAGTGTGTGCTGAAAACTTGTGGAGACTAGGGAAGTCTCCATGAGGTCTCTGCTCACTGTCATCATTTACTAGTGTAGAAAGCAACAACCGAAAAATAAAATCAAGTGTGAAATGTCACATTTCTCATTTGAATGATGTGCAAAATAGAGCCAAAACTTTTTGATTTGAAGTTCCAACCTTTTCCTTATTCAGTTCAGGCTTTGTTCCAAGCGTTTATGCGTGCTTTTCAATCAAAAGTTGATTGAAGTTGAGTGACTTTTATTTCGCTTATTATTTGTACAGACACGTTGCTCACAGCCTCTCTTCTGGCCCCTGGAGAGAGCTTGGTGTGAATGATGTCCAGGTGAGACATTACATAATAGCATTTGCTAACTTTTTACTATTTTCTTGCCATACTTTTATTAAAATACATTGTTCACACCTCAGGGCCTAACAAAGCAAGGGTGCTCCAACAACTGTGGCGTGTTTGTTTTGATGGTAAGACCAAATCAGCATATTATAGCATTGCTGTTGTCTGTCAAAATGTTTGCTTGCTACATTAAAACCACATTAATTTGTATTGAAAAAAATGTATCCTTGGGAATACGCCTGACATTATATTAAGCAGTACCTCTTGGCTTACAGTACACTCTGTACATTGTAATGGGGGCCAATTGTGATTTCAGAGAGGTATGTGTAAATCGTGACACATTATGCTTAGTGTACAAGGTGTTATTTTTTTTACAACATATTAACATCTCTGCGATGAGATGGCGACTTGTCCAGGGTGTACCCCGCCTTCCGCCCAATTGTAGCTGAGATAGGCTCCAGCGCCCCTCGCGACCCCGAAGGGAATAAGCGGTAGAAAATGGATGGATGGATGGATATTAACATCTTCCTGCATTTCCTTCTTCAAAGGAAAACATGCTGCAAATTAGGAGATGGTGGTGTCTCGCTCTCCTGCAGAACTTCCCCATGCCGTAAGTGCTTTGAATATCACAAATCACAAAAAAAATGTTTTATTCACGGTCAACAGACCAACATGAATGTTTTCATAGTGAATGTATGTTGTCATTAAATCACTAAGGTCTGAAGAAGACCGATTGCAGGACAGAAAACGGCGACGAGTGCAAGGAGGGCTACAGGTGAGAGGTCATGTGATTAATTAGTCTTGTAGTCAACTATTGCTAGACTAAAGCGTAATTCCTCCACTTATTTCAATTACCTTAGTTTTACATCTTGCATTGTTATTGTGCCTATAAGAACCGCAATCGGTTTCCTTTCTAGACAGTGGAAAATGAACAGAACTGGAAACAGGGAACAGGGTTGCTTGTTATGGGCCAGAAAAATACCTTGATACTTGCCATTGTTAAACATTTATGGGAGCTTAAGGAATGTATTTGGCTAGGCTACAACATTTTTTTTCTTTACAGATCAAACATTTTTAGCCTGGGGTAAAAATAAAATCAATGATGCAAAGTCTTCTGTCTTTGGTTTATTTGACTTTGCTAATATAATTGAGTGTGCAAAATAATATGTGTCTATACTCTTATGGAAATGCTATGGTTTAGATATATATTTTTTTAAATTGTTTTTTCATGGTAAAAAAAAATACATTTGACAAGTTAAAAGTAGGAATGTCTAAGTCTATCAAATACATGAACCTTTTTCCATACTATGGTTTATATATATATTTTTTAAATTGTTTTTTCATGGTGAAAAAAAATACATTTGACAAGTTTTTTTTGTGTTTTTTTTTGCAAATATTTGTATTGAATTTTACAGTTAAAATCACATTTAACAGTCATACTTTGGTCACGCAAAACCTTCATACAATCGCACATCCACTCATACCCACTCACATGCACACTTGAGGAGAGAGGTGCACTTAAACTTTAACAATTCAAGGTTTACAGTATAAACAGTATTAGAAAAGATACCCAGATATTGTATATATATATATATATATATATATCCATCCATCCCGCTCTGGCTCAGGATCAGCTACAGGCTATCCAGACCATAGTGGATGAACATTCCTCGGCATCAAGGATCCTCAGGAAGTGATCCCAAGATCACCTCTCGAGGACCTCTCCACCGTTCACACTTAAAAAAGAAAAGGAAAGTCACAGAAGTTGATCAGATGTAAAACAATACAAAATAAAAAGACACAAAAAATAAATAAATAAATAAATAAGCAAATAAACCGTGGCAAGGCCATATCAGAAGTAACAAAAAAAACACAATAATAGTGTAGGATCAATACAGAAAATAATGAAGATAATAAAAAAGGAATAAAACTACAAAAAAGATGGCAGATACATTTGACAGGTTAAAAGTAGGAATGTCTAAGTCTATCAAATACATGAACCTTTTTTCATACTATGGTTTATATATATATATATTTTTTATTGTTTTTTCATGGTAAAAAAAATACATTTGACAAGTTAAAAGTAGCTTTATTGACGTTTGAGAATGTGTGCTGCCGGATCTCCGCCACCAGATGGAGCCCGCGGGCTCAACGTTGAGACCCGCCCACATTGAGGGAAAATAAGCCCCTCCTCGATCTGCGGGCTGCAGCCAGGGGCACTTGGCAGAAGCTGTACTGACATGAAACTGGGCCGGCACTCGTTTGACTAGCTGAAAAAAAAAAATAAAAAAAAATTCGGGAGGAGTGCTGGAGTCACTCCCGGGAGGGTTGGCAAGTATTAGAAGTAGCGGTGAATGCGGTGTTACCGCGGCACTGCCGCAATGTATAATCGCCGGTCCAGCTTTAGTGTTAATTTGATATTGCCTCAAGGGCCAAGTCAAATTACACGTTGGGCCAAATTTGGCCCACGGGCCAGAGTTTGACACCCATGACCTTCACTGTAAAAAATTACTGTAAAAATAAAAAATAAAATTACAGTTATATACTCCATCCATCCATCCATTTTCTACCGCTTATTCCCTTCGGGGTCGCGGGGGGCGCTGGAGCCTATCTCAGCTACAATCAGGCGGAAGGCGGGGTACACCCTGGACAAGTCGCCACCTCATCGCAGGGCCAACACAGATAGACAGACAACATTCACACTCACATTCACACACTAGGGCCAATTTAGTGTTGCCAATCAACCTATCATGTTCTTCTTAAATGCAGTTAAGTACTGTAAATTTTGTTGCATTTTTCAAAAAATATCGACCAGCAGTAAGTTACTGTAAAACCTACAGTGTAATTCAATATTTTTCAGACTTGTTTCTTGGGTCCGCCCACAATTCGTCCAACCGAGCTTCATTTCACCTGGCTAAATCCATCCTACTGCATCGTGTGTTTTTGATAACAAGGTAAGAGTCACTTGTACCTTGATGTGTCATTTTCTGTTTGAATTACTTTATATATATATTTATAAAGTCCAAAATGTCAGCATCACAGACACTATCGTTGACCACGCGCATGTACCGCCGCATGCTAGCTAGCTAAGTTTTCTTCTTTTTTGTCATAGTCATCATAAAAGATGATTACTTGCAACATATATGCTACGACTTGCAGCAATGTATTTGCGTATGTTAGACACATGCGAAGTCATAGTTGTATGCCTAGTGTGCTTTCCCTAAATGCACAAGAGTTTTTTCCAACTTCTCAGCCTTCAAAACTCACAGCCGTCGTCATAAATATGGCAAGAGTAGGACTGATATGTATAGCGCAGAAGGTTTACCTTGTAATATTGTCTCATGTAGCGCTAAGTGCGATGATATACGGGCCCTTCTCCTGCATTTGAGAAGTCATATTACCGAAGGTAGGACAGTTACGTGCCCCTTCAGTCAATGTGAAAAAAGATTTACAGTTAAGTCTACTTTCACATCGCACGCGTCAAGGAAGCACTACGGCTACACTGAACGAAGTTTGACTTGATCAACAGCAAATCCAAGCAGCTCTTGTGTTATTAACACTGATGATGACTATTGTGATATGCAACTTGAGAATTCAGGATATTCCTGTTATGAAGACATGGAGGTCTACTTGCATTAAAAAAATGTTCACAGCACTGAAAAAAGGTTGAGAACCACTGTCTTAGGACAGTGGTTCTCAACCTTTTTTCAGTGATGTACCCCTGTGAACATTTTTTAAATTCAAGTACCCCCTAATCAGAGCAAAGCATTTTTGGTTGAAAAAAAGAGATAAAGAAGTAAAATACAACACTATGTCATCAGTTTCTGATTCATTAAATTGTATAACAGTGCAAAATATTGCTCATTTGTTGTGGTCTTTCTTGAACTATTTGGAAAAAAAGATATAAAAATAACTAAAAACTTGTTGAAAAATAAACAAGTGATTCAATTATAAATGAAGATTTTTACACATAGAAGTAATCAACTTAAAGTGCCCTCTTTGGGGATTGCAATAGAGATCCATCTGGATTCATGAACTTCATTCTCAACATTTCTTCACAAAAAAAGAAATCTTTAACATCAATATTTATGGAACATGTCCACTACGCTTTAACCAAGCCTCCATTGTTTTCTACATGGATAGTTGATTGACAGTTGGTGCCGTGTGGCACCGCCAGTTATAGTCAAACCATCATGGCATGGGGGAAACTCTGGCTTTATGGTAATGAATGGAATAGCCTACTTGATTAGTTGTTCAGTTTATGAACTTACATTCATATTTTGTCGAAGTATTATTCAATAAATATATTTATAAAGGATTTTTGAATTGTTGCTATTTTTAGAATATTTAAAAAAAATCTCACGTACCCCTTGGCATACCTTCAAGTACCCCCAGGAGTACGCGTACCCCCATTTGAGAACCACTGCCTTAGGAGACTAGATGTAAACAGAGGAAAGAGAGAGCGAGTGAGGTGGCCATTCCAAATACTTTTAAAATGCTACCCATATTGGATACTGTTTAGGAACATAAACTGCATTTCTTGACTGTACCAGTTGCTGGTGACAAATTCACAATAAAACGTTGGATGATCAGCATGGAAGGTGATGTCATCTGCAAAGGCGTCCAACCTAGCTTAATCTCAGGGCTTGCTGCCCTTCTTGCCACCTACTATGTGTTCAACTTGGAATACCAAGAGGAAGGTCCTCGGACATTGGAACTTGTTCAAAGGTAAATCCTCTTGATACTGTTGAAATACTGTTAGGATATTTTATTTTATATTTCTCACCTCTGTTCAGGAATTTGACTTGTCATTTCCCCAATTGTGTGCCTTAAATCAATGACTCTTCTGTTCCTTTGTGTACCTTCTTATTAGGGACCGAAGCACCAGTTTGACTCTAGGATACAGAGAAGGTAGGTAATGTGCAGGTAAAGATATGTTGACTGGGTCAAAGAAGGAAGCACCTGTTTGACCCCAGGATGCAGAAAAAGTAGGTAATTTGCAGGTAAAGATATGTTGACTGGATGATGGCAGGAAGCACCAGCTTGACCTGAGAATGCAGAGCAAGTAGGTAATGTGCGGGTGAAGATATGTTGAATGGGTAAAGGCAGGAAGCACCAGTGTGACCCCACCATGCAGGGA
Source organism: Entelurus aequoreus (assembly GCF_033978785.1). Lineage (NCBI taxonomy): Eukaryota > Metazoa > Chordata > Actinopteri > Syngnathiformes > Syngnathidae > Entelurus > Entelurus aequoreus. The sequence goes on from NW_026907974.1 coordinate 190,775, forward strand.
AGGTAGGTAATGTGCGGGTGAAGGTATGTTGAATGGGTGAAAGAAAGAAGCGCAGGTGTGGTCGAGGCCATGCAGACAAGGTAGGTATGTGCAGGTGAAGATATGTTGTATGGTGAAAGAAAGAAGCACCAGTGTGACCCAAGGATGCAGGGAAGGTAGGTAATGTGCAGGTAAAGATATGTTTAATGGGTGAAGGCAGGAAACACCAGTTAGACGCCAGGATACAGAGAAGGTAGGTAATGTGCAGGTAAAGATATGTTGAATGAGTAAAGGCAGGAAACACCAGCTTGACTCCAGGATACAGAGAATGTAGGTAATGTGCAGGTAACGATATGTTGAATGGGTAAAGGTAGAAAGCACCAGCGTGACCACACTATGCAGAGAAGGTAGGTAATGTGCAGGTAAAGATATGTTGAATGGGTAAAGGCAAGAAGCACCAGTGTGACCCCAGGATGCAGAGAAGATAGGTAATGAGCAGGTAACGATATGTTAAATGGGTGAAAGCAGGAAACATCAGCGTAAATACACGGTCCCGTAGATGGAGAGAAAACATAAATAGAGAGAGGGATTGGGGAGGCTTTAGCATTGTCTTCCTCTCTGAATTTGTCTTAATGGGTTTTAGAGCATTCACTCATCTACAGCTGTGGTTATGGTATAGGCTCACATATATCCTAAAATTGATATTAATATTTGTGCAGTGCATATTCCTAAATAACAATGTGAGGGGGGTTCTGTATCGACTGCAAGTAATCTTCAATCACAACAGAATATCTAATATGCTTTCTCTCTTTTTTAGGCGATTCATTGGCGTTAACCCTGAGAGGGGAACAAAGGCTAGCCAGGGAAAGGTGGTGTCCAAGAAGACCGGGAAGCTGGTCCAGAAAAAGGCAGCAACTGTAAATCCTCACGTAGCCACCCTTATAAAACATCTCACAGACTTTGAGTGGGGCTTTATGTAGCCGACAACTAAACACTGGACTCGTGTTCAGTGTTTTGTCTCCAGTTAGAAATTAAGTGGACATGTTATAAATGTTAAAATGCTTTACTGAAAATAAGAAGAATGCACTAAATGTACTTTGAATGTATTTGATGCACAATAAATAATTGGTTAATAAAAACATAATCTTGCAAGGCCATTTCTCCAGTCATTTTTATGCCAGCAGATTGCAGGGATTTTGATTTTGAAAAATTAAAAGTTCAACTCATTAACTTCTAGTGGCATTATACTGTAAAGCTCAGTCTATAGTGCTTACAATTATTTTACTGTAATTAACTGTTAATGGATATTACAGTAGATACACTAAAATAACAGTGTAATGCCGCTAAACAGATGACAGTATTATGCTGTGAAGCGTATATTTGATACAGCACAGTACTGTGATACTTTTTACAGTAATAAACTGTAGTGATAAATCACAGTATGTGTGCTGTAGAAAAACAGTTTTATACTGGAACCATTAGCTGCCAGTAGGTTACTGTAATTAAACGGTGAAAATTCTTACAGTAAGGGAGAGACCCGCCACCCAGCGGAGAAAACTCATTTCGGCCGCTTGTACCCGTGATGTTGTCCTTTCGGTCATAACCCAAAGCTCATGACCATAGGTGAGGATGGGAACGTAGATTGACCGGTAAATTGAGAGCTTTTCCTTCTGGCGCAGCTCCTTCTTACCACAACGAATCGATATAGCGTCCTCATTACTGAAGACGCCGCACCGACCAGCCTGTGCATCTCACGATCCACTCTTCCCTCACTCATGAACAAGACTCCAGGTACTTGAACTCATCCACTTGGGGCAAGATCTCCTGCCCAACCTCGAGATGGCACTCCACCCTTTCCCGGGCGAGAACCTCGGACTTGGAGGTGCTGATTCTCATCCCAGTCGCTTCACACTCGGCTGCGAACCAATCCAATGAGAGCTGAAGATCCTGGCCAGTTAAAGCCATAAGGACCACATCATCTGCAAAAAGGAGAGACCTAATCCTGCAGCCACCAAACCGGATCCCCTCAACGCCATGACTGCGCCTAGAAATTCTGTCCATAAAATTTATGAACACATTTGGTGACAAAGGGCAGCCAACTTACTGCTGGCAATGCGGACCAAGCTCTGACACTGATCATACAGGGAGCGACCCGCCACAATCAGACATGCCGATACCCCATACTCTCTGAGCACTCCCCACAGGACTTCCCGGGGTGGCCACGGTCGAATGTCTTCTCCAAGTCCACAAAGCACATGTAGACTGGTTGGAAAAACTCCCATGCACACTCAAGGACCCTGCCGAGAGTATAGAGCTGGTCTACCGTTCCACGACCAGGACGAAAACCACACTGTTCGTCCTGGATCCGAGGTTCCTCCTCTCCAGTACACATGAATAGACCTTACCGGGAAGGCTGAGGAGTGTGATCTACGATAGTTGGAACACACCCTCCGGTTCCCCTTCTTAAAGAGAGGAACCACCACCCCGGTCTGCCAATCCAGAGGTACCGCCCCTGATGTCCATGCGATGTTGCAGAGTCTTGTCAACTAAAACAGCCCCACAGCATCCAGAGCCTTAAGGAACTCCGGACGGAGCTCATCCACCCCCGCGGCCTTGCCACCGAGGAGCTTTTTAACTACCTTGGCAACCTCAGCCCCAGAAATAGGAGAGCCCACCACAGATTCCCCAGGCACTGCTTGGCCTGTCGGTATGCCCGCTGCCTCTGGAGTCCCATGAGCCAAAAGGACCAGATAAGCTCTTTCTTCAGCTTGACGACATCCCGCACTGCTGGTGGCCACCAGCGGGTTCTAGGATTACCGCCACGACAGGCACCAAACACCTTGCGGCCACAGCTCCAATCAGCTGGCTTGACAAGAGAGGCAAGGAACATGATCCATTCAGACTCAATGTCCAGCACCTCCTTTGTGACATGTTCAAAGTTCCTCCGGAGGTAGAAAAAGAAACTCTCTCTGACAGGAGACTGCTAGGCATTCCCAAAAGACTCTCACAATGCGTTTGGGCCTGCCAGGTCTGTCCGGGATCCTACCCCACCATCGGAGCCAGCTCACCAGGTGGTGATCGGTAGAAAGCTCGCCCCTCTCTTCACCCGAGTGTCCAAAACATGAGGCCGCAAATCCCATGACACAACTACAAAGTCAATAATGGAACTGCGGCCGAGGGTGTCCTGGTGCCAAGTGTACATATGGACACCCTTATGTTTGAACATTGTGTTTGTTATGGACAATCCGTGACTAGCACAAAAGTCCAATAACAAAGCACCACTTGGGTTCAGATCCGGGTGGCCATTTTACCCAATCACGACTCTCCAGGTTTCAAAGTCGTTGCCAACATGAGCGTTGAAGACCCCCAGCAGAACAAAGGAATCACCCGAGGGAGCACTCTCAAGGGAATCCAAAAAGGGTGGGTACTCTGAGCTGCTGTTTGGTGCGTAAACACCAACAACAGTCAGGACCCGTCACCCAACCCGAAAGCGGAGGGAAGTTACCATCTCGTCTTCTGGGTTAAGTCCAACGTGCAGGCTTTGAGCCGGGGGGCAACAAGAATTGCCAACCCAGCCTCTCATTACTTGCAACGCCAGAGTGGAAGAGAGTCCAACCCTTCTTGAGAGAACAGGTCCCAGAGCCCTCGCTGTGCGTCGAAGTGAGTCCAGCTTTATCTAGCCGGGAACTTCTCCACCTCGCGAGGTGACGTTCCACGTCCCAAGAGCGAGCTTATGTAGCCGATAATCGGACCGCCAAGTGCCCTGCCTTCGGCTTCCGCCCAGCTAACACTGCACCCGACCTCTATGACCCAGCCCATGAGTGGTGAGCCTATTGCAGGGGGGACCCACGTTGCCTCTTCGAGCTGGGCCCCATGGGCACCAGTCGCTCGCCATCGTGCCCCACCTCTGGGCCTGGCTCCACAGGGGAGCCACGGTGACCCGCGTCCGGGCGAGAAAATATCTAGGTCCTCGATTTGTACTTTTCATAAAGGTCTTTGAGCTGCTCTTTGTCTGATTCCTCACCTAGGACCTGTTGTCTTGGGGGACCCTACCAGGGGGCATAGAAGCCCCCGGACAACATAGCTCCTAGGATCAGTGGGACACGCAAGCCACAAAGGTGGCGGCTCAGAAAGCAGGTTATATAAACATAACTCCAAAACCAAACATGCACGATGTCTAAACATGCCTGTAATATTGTATCAATGTGAGTTTTACTAGAATCGGTTGTTTTTTTAAGGCTTGCAAACACAAAAAGTTTTTTTTACTCAATATGACAGTAAGTTCTTAAAATGCTGAGATAATGTGAAAAAAAGCAATACAAATTTATTCCAACATAATTCCTAAACCAAACATGCAAAATGTCTAAAAATGCCTGTAATATTGAATCCATGTGAGTTTTACTAGAATCATTTGTTTTTGTAAGGTTTGCAAATACAAAAATTGAGTTTTATGACAGACACAAGTTAGTTTTTTTACTCATTATAACAGTATAGATGTCATACTATATATTAAAGTTATATAAACATAACTCCAAAACCAAACGTGCATTATGTCCAAAATTGCCTGTAATATTGTATAGATGTGAGTTTTACTAGAATCAGGTTTGCAAATACAAAAATTGGGTTTTATGACAGTATACTGTCACACTCAATATGACAGTATAACTGTCATACTAAATCCATCCATTTTCTTCCGCTTATCCGAGGTCGGGTTGCGGGGGCAGCAGCCTAAGCAGAGAGCCCAGACTTCCCTCTCCCCAGCCACTTCATCCAGCTCTTCTCGGGGGATCCCGAGGCGTTCCCAGGCCATAGTCTTTCCAATGTATCCTAGGTCTTCCCCATGGCCTCCTGCCGTTCGGACCTAGGGAGGCGTTCGGGTGGCATCCTGAGCAGATGCCCGAACCACCTCATCTGGCTCCTCTCAATGTGGAGGAGCAGCGGCTTTACACTGAGTTCCTCCCAGATGACAGAGCTTCTCACCCTATCTCTAAGGGAGAGACCCACCACCCGGCGGAGGAAACTCATTTCGGCCGCTTGTACCCGTGACCTTGTCCTTTCGGTCATAACCCAAAGCTCATGACCATAGGTGAGGATGGGAACGTTGATCGACCGGTAAATTGAAAGCTTTTCCTTCTGGCTCAGCTCCTTCTTCACCACAACGGATCGATATAGCGTCCTCATTACTGAAGACGCCGCACCGATCCGCCTGTAGATCTCACAATCCACTCTATCCTCACTCGTGAACAAGACTCCTAGGTACTTGAACTCCTTCACTTGGGGCAAGATCTCTTTCCCAACCTCGATATGGCACTCCACCCTTTCCCGGGCGAGAACCATGGACTCGGACTTGGAGGTGCTGATTCTCATCCCAGTCGCTTCACTGCGAACCGATCCAATGAAAGCTGAAGATCTTGGCCAGTTGAAGCCATCAGGACCACATCATCTGCAAAAAGCAGAGACCTAATCCTGCAGCCACCAAACCAGGCGCAGTCATGGCGTTGAGGGGATCCTCAAAGCCATGACTGCGCCTAGATATTCTGTCCATTAAAGTTATGAACAGAATCGGTGACAAAGGGCAGCCTTGGCGGAGTCCAACCCTCACTGGAAAGGGGTCCGACATACTGCCGGCAATGCGGACCAAGCTCTGACACTGATCATACAGGGAGACACCCGCCACAATCAGACATGCCGATACTCCATACTCTCTGAGCACTCCCCACAGGATTTACCGGGGACCAAGGTCGAATGTCTTCTCCAAGTCCACAAAACTTATGTAGACTGGTTGGGCAAACTCCCATGCACACTCAAGGACCCTGCCGAGAGTATAGAGCTGGTCTACCGTTCCACGACCAGGACAAAAACCACACTGTTCGTCCTGGATCCGAGGTTCCTCCTCTCCATTACACATGAATAGACCTTACCGGGAAGGCTGAGGAGTGTGATCTACGATAGTTGGAACACACCCTCCGGTTCCCCTTCTTAAAGAGAGGTACCACCACCCCGGTCTGCCAATCCAGAGGTACCGCCCCCGATGTAGACGCAATGTTGCAGAGTCTTGTCAACCAAGACGGCCCCACAGCATCCAGAGCCTTAAGGAACTCCGGACGGAGCTCATATCCCCGGGGCCTTGCCACCGAGGAGCTTTTTAACTACCTTGGCAACCTCAGCCCCAGAAATAGGAGAGCCCACCACAGACTTCCCAGGCACTGTTTCCTCATAGGAAGACGTGTTGGTGGGACTGAGGAGGTCTCGCTTGGCCTGTCGGTATGCCCACTGCCTCTGGAGTCCCATGAGCCAAAAGGACCCGGTGGCTCTTTCTTCAGCTTGACAGCATCCCTCACTGCTGGTGGATTACCGCCACGACAGGCACCAAACACCTTGCGGCCACAGCTTCAATCAGCTGGCTCAACAAGAGAGGAACGGAACATGGTCCACTCAGACTCAATGTCCAGCACCTCCCTCGTGACATGTTCAAAGTTCTTCCGGACATGTTCAAAGTTCTTCAGGAGACTCTGCTAGGTGTTCCCAGCAGACCCATACAATGCGTTTGGGCCTGCCAGGTCTGACCGGCATCCTCCCCTAACATCGGAGCCAGCTCACCACCAGGTGGTGGTTGGTGGAAAGCTCTGCCCCTCTCTTCACCGAGTGTCCAAAACATGAGGCCGCAAATCCCATGACACAACTACAAAGTCAATCATGCGGCCGAGGGTGTCCTTGTGCCAAGTGCACATATGGACACCCTTATGTTTGAACATTGTGTTTGTTATGGACAATCCGTGACAAGCACAAAAGTCCAATAACAAAGCACCACTTGGGTTCAGATCCGGGTGGCCATTTTTCCCAATCACGACTCTCCAGGTTTCACTGTCGTTGCCAACATAGCGTTGAAGTCCACCAGCAGAACAAGGGAATCACCCGAGGGAGCACTCTCCAGTCCTCCCTCAAGGGAATCCAAAAAGAGTTGGTACTCTGAGCTGCTGTTTGGTGTGTAAACACAAACAACAGTCAGGACCCGTCACCCAACCCGAAGGCTGAAGGAAGCTACCATCTCGTCTATTGGGTTTAAAGTCCAACGTGCAGGCTTTGAGCCGGGGGGCAACAATAATTGCCACCCCAGCCTCTCATTAGATGCAACGCCAGTGTGGAATCTCTTCCACTCTGGCGTTGCAAGTAATGAAAGTTCAGTTCAGTCCAGCCCCTCTGAGAGAACAGGTTCCAGAGCCCTTGCTGTGAGTCCAACTATATCTAGCCGGGAACGTCTCCACCTCATGCACCAGCTCAGGCTCCTTCCCTCCCAGCGAGGTGACGTTCCATGTCCCAAGAGCGAGCTTATGTAGCCGATAATCGGACCACCAAGTGCCCTGCCTTCGGCTGCCGCCCAGCTCACACTGCACCCTCTATGACCCAGCCCATGAGTGGTGAGCCCTGGAGGGGGGATCCACGTTGCCTCTTCGAGCTGAGCACGGCTGGGCCCCATGGGGACTGGCCCGTCAATCGCCATCGTGCCACACCTCTGGGCCTGGCTCCACAGGGGAGCCACGGTGACCTGCGTCCGGGCGAGAAAAAATCTAGGTCCTCAATTGTACTTTTAATAAAGGTCTTTGAGCTGCTCTTTGTCTGATCCCTCACCTAGGACCTGTTTGTCCTGGATCAGTGGGACACGCAAACCACAAAGGTGGCGGCTCAGAAAGCAGGTTATATAAATATAACTCCAAAACCAAACATGCAATATGTCTAAACATGCCTGTAATATTGTATCAATGTGACTTTTCCTATAATCGGTTGTTTTTGTAAGGTTTGCAAATACAAAAATTAGGTTTTACTCACAATGACAAAATCACACTCAATATGACAGTTATTTAAACATAAGTCATAAACCACACAAAAAAATGGCTAATAATGCCTGAAATAATGAATCATTGGGAGTTTTACTGAGTTTTATATTTTGCAAACACAAAAAATAGTTTTTTACTTGACTGTAATGTTCTTAGAACCCTGAGATAATGGGAAAAAAGCAATAAAAATGTATTTAAACCTAACTCCTAAACAACACATGCAAAATGGCTAATAATGCCTAGGGAGACATGTAACGTTGTTAGTTTAAAAAAATGATCTTTTGTAAAGATATCAAAGACACAAGTTAGTTTTTTTTATTCAATATGACAGTATAACAGTCATACTAAATATGAAAGTTATATAACCATAACTCCAAAACCAAACATGTGTCATGTCTAAAAATGCCTGTAATAATGTATTTATGTGAGTTTGTAAGGTTTGCAAAAACAAAAAGTAGTTTTTTACTCAATATGAAAGTAATGTTCTTAGAATCCTGAGATAATGCGAAAAAAGCAATACAAATGTATTCAAACACAAATTTTAAACCAAACATGTAAAATGTCTAAAAAATCCTGTAATATTGGATCTATATAAGTTTTACTAGAATCAATTGTTTTTATAAGGTTTGCAAATACAAAAATTAGGTTTTACACATAATGACATTAAAACTGTAACACTCAATATGACAATTATTTATTTATAACTCCTAACCACACATGAAACATGTCTAATAATGCGTGAAAAAATGTATCTTTGTGAGTGTTACTAGAAACATTTTCTTTTGTAAGGTTTGCAAAGACAGGTTAGTTTTTTTTACTCAATATGACAGTATAACTGCCACACTCAATATGACAGTTATTTAAACATAACTCTTAAACTAAACATGAAAAATGATTAACAATGCCTGAAATAATGCATTCTTGTAAGTTTTACTCGAAGCATATGCTTTTTTAAGGCTTGCAAACACAAAAATTATTTCTTTACTCAATATGACAGTAATGTTCTAAAATTCTGAGAAAATACGAACAAATTAAAAAAAATGATTCCAACATAATTCCTAAACCAAATATACAAAATGTCTAAAAATGTCTGTAATATTGAATCCATGTGAGTTTTACTAGATTTAAATGATTTTGTAAGGTTTGCAAATACATAAATTAGGTTTTACTTACTATGTCATAACTGACAGAATATGACAGTTATTTAACCATAACTCAAACCACACATGAAAAATGGCTAATAATGCCTGAAATAATGCATCCTTGGCCGTTTTACTCGAAACACATGCTTTTTTAAATCTTGCAAATACAAAAAGTAGTTTTTTTACTCAATATGACTGTAATGTTCTTAAAATCCTGAGATAATGCGAAAAAAGCAATAAAAATGTATTTAAACATTACTCCTAAACAACATATGCAAAATGGCTAATAATGCCTGGAAACATGTATCTTTGTTAGTTTTACTGGAAAAATGATCTTTTGTAAAGTTTGCAAAGACACAAGCCAGTTTTTTTTTATTCAATATGACAGTATAACAGTCATATTAAATATGAAAGTTATATAAACATAACTCCAAAACCAAACATGTGTCATGTCTAAAAATGTCTGTAATAATGTATTTATGTGAGTTTGTAAGGTTTGCAAAAACAAAAAGTAGTTTTTTACTCAATATGAAAGTAATGATCTTAGAATCCTGAGATAATGCGAAAAAAGCAATAAAAATGTATTTAAACATAATTCCTAAACAACCCATGCAAAATGGGTAATAATGCCTGGAGACATGTATCTTTGTTAGTTTTACTAGAAAAATGATCTTTTGTAAAGTTTGCAAAGACACAAACTAGTTTTTTTTTTTTATTCAATATGACAGTATAACAGTCATACTAAATATGAAAGTTATATGAACATAACTCCAAAACCAAACGTGTGTCATGTCTAAAATTGCTTATAATAATGTATTCATGTGGGTTTGTAAGGTTTGCAAAAACAAAAAGTAGTTTTTTACTCAATATGAAAGTAATGATCTTAGAATCCTGAGATAATGCGAAAAAAGCAATAAAAATGTCTTTAAACATAATTCCTAAACAACCCATGCAAAATGGGTAATAATGCCTGGAGACATGTATCTTTGTTAGTTTTACTAGAAAAATGATCTTTTGTAATGTTTGCAAAGACACAAGCTAGTTTTTTTTTTATTCAATATGACAGTATAACAATCATACTAAATATGAAAGTTATATAAACATAACTCCAAAACCAAACATGTGTCATGTCTAAAAATGCCTGTAATAATGTATTAATGTGAGTTTGTAAGGTTTGCAAAAACAAAAAGTAGTTTTTTACTCAATATGAAAGTAATGATCTTAAAATCCTGAGATAATGCGAAAAAAGCAATAAAAATGTATTTAAACATAATTCCTAAACAACCCATGCAAAATGGGTAATAATGCCTGGAGACATGTATCTTTGTTAGTTTTACTAGAAAAATGATCTTTTGTAAAGTTTGCAAAGACACAAGCTAGTTTTTTTTATTCAATATGACAGTATAACAGTCATACTAAATATAAAAGTTATATAAACATAACTCCAAAACCAAACATGTGTCATGTCTAAAAATGTCTGTAATAATGTATTTATGTGAGTTTGTAAGGTTTGCAAAAACAAAAAGTAGTTTTTTACTCAATATGAAAGTAATGATCTTGGAATCCTGAGATAATGCGAAAAAAGCAATAAAAATGTATTTAAACATAACTCCTAAACAACCCAGGCAAAATGGGTAATAATAACTGGAGACATGTATCTTTGTTAGTTTTACTAGGAAATGTATATTTTGTAAAGTTTGCAAAGAAACAAGCTAGTTGTTTTTATTCAATAAGACAGTATAACAGTCATACTAAATATGAAAGTTATATAAACATAACTCCAGAACCAAACGTGTGTCATGTCTAAAATTGCCTATAATAATGTATTTATGTGAGTTTGTAAGGTTTGCAAAAACAAAAAGTAGTTTTTTCCTCAATATGAAAGTAGGGATTTTAGAATCCTGAGATAATGCGAAAAAAGCAATAAAAATGTCTTTAAACATAATTCCTAAACAACCCATGCAAAATGGGTAATAATGCCTGGAGACATGTATCTTTGTTAGTTTTACTAGAAAAATGATCTTTTGTAATGTTTGCAAAGACACAAGCTAGTTTTTTTTTATTCAATATGACAGTATAACAATCATACTAAATATGAAAGTTATATAAACATAACTCCAAAACCAAACATGTGTCATGTCTAAAAATGCCTGTAATAATGTATTTATGTGAGTTTGTAAGGTTTGCAAAAACAAAAAGTAGCTTTTTACTCAATATGAAAGTAATGATTTAGAATCCTGAGATAATGCGAAAAAAGCAATAAAAATGTATTTAAACATAATTCCTAAACAACCCATGCAAAATGGGTAATAATATCTGGACACATGTATCTTTGTTAGTTTTACTAGAAAAATTATGTTTTGTAAAGTTTCCAAAGACACAAGCTAGTTTTTTAAAATTAAATATGACAGTATAACAGTCCTACTAAATATGAAAGTTATCAAAACATAACTCCAAAACCAAACATGTGTTATGTCTAAAAATGCCTGTAATAATGTATTTATGTGAGTTTGTAAGGTTTGCAAAACAAAAAGTAGTTTTTTCCTCAATATGAAAGTAAGGATTTTAGAATCCTGAGATAATGCGAAAAAAGCATTAAAAATGTATTTAAACATAATTCCTAAACAACCCATGCAAAATGGGTAATAATGCCTGGAGACATGTATCTTTGTTAGTTTTACTAGAAAAATTATCTTTTGTAAAGTTTGCAAAGACACAAGCTAGTTTTTTCTTATTCAATATGACAGTATAACAGTCACACTAAATATGAAAGTTATATAAACATAACTCCAAAACCAAACATGTGTCATGTCTAAAAATGCCTGTAGTAATGTATTAATGTGAGTTTGTAAGGTTTGCAAAAACAAAAACTAGTTTTTTACTCAATATGAAAGTAATGATCTTAAAATCCTGAGATAATGCAAAAAAAGCAATAAAAATGTATTTTAACATAATTCCTAAACAACCCATGCAAAATGGGTAATAATGCCTGGAGACATGTATCTTTGTTAGTTTTACTAGAAAAATGATCTTTTGTAAAGTTTGCAAAGACACAAGCTAGTTTTTTTTATTCAATATGACAGTATAACAGTCATACTAAATATAAAAGTTATATAAACATAACTCCAAAACCAAACATGTGTCATGTCTAAAAATGTCTGTAATAATGTATTTATGTGAGTTTGTAAGGTTTGCAAAAACAAAAAGTAGTTTTTTACTCAATATGAAAGTAATGATCTTGGAATCCTGAGATAATGCGAAAAAAGCAATAAAAATGTATTTAAACATAACTCCTAAACAACCCAGGCAAAATGGGTAATAATAACTGGAGACATGTATCTTTGTTAGTTTTACTAGGAAATGTATATTTTGTAAAGTTTGCAAAGAAACAAGCTAGTTGTTTTTATTCAATAAGACAGTATAACAGTCATACTAAATATGAAAGTTATATAAACATAACTCCAGAACCAAACGTGTGTCATGTCTAAAATTGCCTATAATAATGTATTTATGTGAGTTTGTAAGGTTTGCAAAAACAAAAAGTAGTTTTTTCCTCAATATGAAAGTAGGGATTTTAGAATCCTGAGATAATGCGAAAAAAGCAATAAAAATGTCTTTAAACATAATTCCTAAACAACCCATGCAAAATGGGTAATAATGCCTGGAGACATGTATCTTTGTTAGTTTTACTAGAAAAATGATCTTTTGTAATGTTTGCAAAGACACAAGCTAGTTTTTTTTTATTCAATATGACAGTATAACAATCATACTAAATATGAAAGTTATATAAACATAACTCCAAAACCAAACATGTGTCATGTCTAAAAATGCCTGTAATAATGTATTTATGTGAGTTTGTAAGGTTTGCAAAAACAAAAAGTAGCTTTTTACTCAATATGAAAGTAATGATTTAGAATCCTGAGATAATGCGAAAAAAGCAATAAAAATGTATTTAAACATAATTCCTAAACAACCCATGCAAAATGGGTAATAATATCTGGACACATGTATCTTTGTTAGTTTTACTAGAAAAATGATGTTTTGTAAAGTTTCCAAAGACACAAGCTAGTTTTTTAAAATTAAATATGACAGTATAACAGTCCTACTAAATATGAAAGTTATCAAAACATAACTCCAAAACCAAACATGTGTTATGTCTAAAAATGCCTGTAATAATGTATTTATGTGAGTTTGTAAGGTTTGCAAAACAAAAAGTAGTTTTTTCCTCAATATGAAAGTAAGGATTTTAGAATCCTGAGATAATGCGAAAAAAGCATTAAAAATGTATTTAAACATAATTCCTAAACAACCCATGCAAAATGGGTAATAATGCCTGGAGACATTTATCTTTGTTAGTTTTACTAGAAAAATTATCTTTTGTAAAGTTTGCAAAGACACAAGCTAGTTTTTTCTTATTCAATATGACAGTATAACAGTCACACTAAATATGAAAGTTATATAAACATAACTCCAAAACCAAACATGTGTCATGTCTAAAAATGCCTGTATTAATGTATTAATGTGAGTTTGTAAGGTTTGCAAAAACAAAAACTAGTTTTTTACTCAATATGAAAGTAATGATCTTAAAATCCTGAGATAATGCAAAAAAAGCAATAAAAATGTATTTTAACATAATTCCTAAACAACCCATGCAAAATGGGTAATAATGCCTGGAGACATGTATCTTTGTTAGTTTTACTAGAAAAATGATCTTTTGTAAAGTTTGCTAAGACACAAGCTAGTTTTTTTTTATTCAATATGACAGTATAACAGTCATACTAAATATAAAAGTTATATAAACATAACTCCAAAACCAAATATGTGTCATGTCTAAAAATGTCTGTAATAATGTATTTATGTGAGTTTGTAAGGTTTGCAAAAACAAAAAGTAGTGTTTTACTCAATATAAAAGTAATGATCTTAGAATCCTGAGATAATGCGAAAAAAGCAATACAAATGTATTCAAACACAATTTTTAAACCAAACATGTGAATTGTCTAAAAATGCCGGTAATATTGAATTCATGTAAGTTTTACTAGAATCAATTTTTTTTGTAAGGTTTACAAATACAAAAATTAGGTTTTACACAAAATGACATTATAACTTTAACTCTCAATATGAAAGTTATTTAATTATAACTCCTAAATACACATGAAACATGTCTAATAGCGTGAAAAAAAATTATCTTTGTGAGTGTTGCTAGAAACATTTTCTTTTGTAAGGTTTGCAAAGACACACGTTAGATTTTTTTAACTCAATATGACAGTATAACGCCACACTCAATATGACAGTTATTTAAACATAACTCCTAAACCACACCTGAAAAATGGCTAATAATGCCTGAAATAATGCATCTTTGGGAGTTTTACTGGAAACATATGCTTTTTTTAAGGCTTGCAAACACAAAAATTATTTGTATTGTATTATGTATTACAACATAATTCCTAAACCAAACATGCAAAATGTCTGAAAATGCCTGTAATATTGAATCCATGTGAGTTTTATTTGAATCAGTTGTATGGTTTGCTAATACAAAAATTGGGTTTTATGACAAACACAAGTTAGTTTTTTTACTCAATATAACAGTTTAGCTGTCATACTATATATGAAAGTTATATAAACATAACTCCAAAACCAAACTTGCATTATGTCCAAAACTGCCTGTAATATTGTATATATGTGAGTTTTACTAGAATCAGGGTTGCAAATACAAAAATTGGGTTTTATGACAGTATACTGTCACACTCAATATGACAGTTATTTAAACATAACTCAAACAACACATGCAAAATAGCTAATAATGCCTGGAGCATGTATCTTAGTTAGTTTTACTAGAAAAATTGTATTTTGTAAGGTTTGCAAAGACACAAGTTAGTTGTTGTTTTTATTCAATATGACAGTATAACTGTCATACTAAATATGAAAGTTATATAAACATAACTCTAAAACCAAACATGCATTGTGTCTAAAAATGCCTGTAATATTGTATCTGTATGAGTTTAACTAGATTTAGTTGTTTTTGTAAGGTTTGCAAATACAAAATAAGGGTTTTATTCACTATGACAGTTTACTGTCACACTCAATCTGACAGTTATTTATTTAAACATAACTCCTAAACCACACATGCAAAATGGCTAATAATGCCTGGAGATATGTATCTTTGTGAGTTTTACTAGAAACATTATATTGTGTAAGGTTTAGTTAGTTTTTGTACTCAATCTGACAGTATAACTGTCATTCTAAATCCATCCATTTTCTTCCGCTTATCCGAGGTCGGGTTGCGGGGGCAGCAGCCTGAGCAGAAAATCCCAGACTTCCCTCTCCCCAGCCACTTCGTCCAGCTCTTCCGAGGCGTTCCCAGGCCAGCCGGGGACATAGTCTTTCCAATGTGTCCTAGGTCTTCCCCGTGGCCTCCTGCCACACCTCCCTAGAGGCGTTCGGGTGGCATCCTGAGCAGATGCCCGAACCACCTCATGGCTCCTCTCAATGTGGAGGAGCAGCGGCTTTACTTTGAGTTCCTCCCGGATGACAGAGCTTCTCACCCTGTCTCTAAGGGAGAGACCCACCACCCGGCAGAGGAAACGCATTTCGGCCGCTTGTCCTTTCGGTCATAACCCAAAGCTGGGAACGTAGATCGACGGTAAATTGAGAGCTTTTCCTTCTGGCTCAGCTCCTTCTTCACCACAACGGATCGATATAGCGTCCTCAATACTGAAGACGCCGCACCAAACCGCCTGTGGATCTCTCGATCAACTCTATCCTCACTCGTGAACAAGACTCCTAGGTACTTGAACTCCTCCACTTGGGGCAAGATCTCCTCCCCAACCTGGAGATGGCACTCGACCCTTTCCTGCGCGAGAACCATGGACTTGGACTTGGAGGTGCTGATTCTCATCCCAGTCGCTTCACACTCAAGGACCCTGCCGAGAGTATAGACCTGGTCTACCGTTCCACGACCAGGACGAAAACCACACTGTTCGTCCTGGATCCGAGTTTCCTCCTCTCCAGTACACATGAATAGACCTTACCGGGAAGGCTGAGGAGTGTGTTTCACGATAGTTGGAACACACCCTCCGGTTCCCCTTCTTAAAGAGAGGAACCACCACCCCGGTGTGCCAATCCAGAGGTACCACCCCCAATGTTCACGCGATGTTGCAGAGTCTTGTCAACCAAGACAGCACCACAGTATCCAGAGCCTTAAGGAACTCATCCACCTTGCCACAGAGGAGCTTTTTAACTACCTAGGCAACCTAAGCCCCAGAAATAGGAGAGTCCACCACAGATTCCCCAGGCACTGCTTGGCCTGTCGGTATGCCCGCTGCCTCTGGAGTCCCATGAGCCAAAAGGACCCGATAGGCTCTTTCTTCAGCTTGACGGCATCCCTCCCTGCTGGTGGCCACCAGCGAGTTCTAGGATTACCGCCACGACAGGCACCAAACACCTTGCGGCCACAGCTCCAATCAGCAGGCTCGACAAGAGAGGCACGGAACATGGTCCACTCAGACTCAATGTCCAGCACCTCCCTCGTGACATGTTTAAAGTTCTTCCTTATGTTTGAACATTGTGTTTGTTATGGACAATCCGTGACGAGCACAAAAGTCCAATAACAAAGCACCACTTGGGTTCAGATCCGGGTGGCCATTTTTCCCAATCACGACTCTCCAGGTTTCACTGTCCTTGCCAACATGAGCATTGAAGTCCCCCAACAGAACAAGGGAATTACCCGAGGGAGCACTCTCCAGTACTCCCTTAAGGGAATCCAAAAAGAGTGGGTACTCTGAGCTGCTGTTTGGTGCGTAAACACAAACAACAGTCAGGACCCGTCACCCAACCCGAAGGCGGAGGGAAGCTACCATCTCGTCTACTGGGTTAAAGTCCAACGTGCAGGCTTTGAGCAACAACAATTGCCACCCCAGCCTCTCATTGCTTGCAACGCCAGAGTGGAAGAGAGTCCAGCCCCTCTTGAGAGAACAGGTTCCAGAGCCCTTGCTGTGCGTCGAAGTGAGTCCAACTATATCTAGCCGGAACTTCTTCACCTCGCGCACCAGCTCAGGCTCTTTCCCTCCCAGCGAGGTGACGTTCCACGTCCCAAGAGCGAGCTTATGTAGCCGATAATCGGACTGCCAAGTGCCCTGCCTTCGGCTGCCGCCCAGTTCACACTGCATCCGACCTCTATGACCTCAATGGGCCCATGAGTGGTGAGCCCATTGGAGGGTTGACCCACGTTGCCTCTTCGAAATGAGCCCGGCAGGGCCCCATGGAGACAGGCCCGGCCACCAGTCGCTCGCCATCGTGCCCCACCTCTGCGCCTGGCTCCACAGGGGAGCCACGGTGACCTGCGCCTAGGCGAGAAAAAGTCTAGGTCCTCGATTTGTACTTTTCATAAAGGTCTTTGAGCTGCTCTTTGTCTGATCCCTCACCTAGGACCTTTTCTCAGGGGATCCCGAGGCGTTCCCAGGCCAGCCGGGAGACATAGTGTTCCCAATGTGTCCTGGGTCTTCCCCGTGGCCTCCAGGATGACAGAGCTTCACCTTCACCAGGGGTGTCAAACTCAAATACAGAGTGGGCCAAAGTTTAAAACTGAACAAAGCTGCGGGCCAAGGTTGAACAAATTAACCTTTTAATAGGGACCCAAACACGTTTTGCATTGAATATTGAACAAGCAAGGCTTATATAACTTTATAGTGACATGCAAAATGGAGTTTCAAATAATAATAATAATAATTAAAAAATATCAATTGCATATCAAATATAATTTAAATACAAATTGAATGCCTCTTTTCTATTTGCAGCCTTCTGAGGTAAATATCAACATTAACTTTATCCACAGGCTAATAAATTTGAAAATAAAATAACAATGAATAAAACAACCATTCAGGACTTTAAACTGCTCAGTTTGCAACACACTGATCTAATTTGATGTGCCCAAGCCAGATACCTGGCATCTTTTTTTAGATGCTAGTTCTTTAATGTCGGGGCTCAGGCTTTGAGCTGAGGCAACTTTCATTATCGAACAAGATGTTCAACAGTCATATCTCGTACACCCAATTCTAACATCATTCAGACCCAGTCACAAGATATGTGCAGCTACAGCACGCATGCACAAATGAATGCAACGCATACTTCATCAACAGCGATACAGGTTACACTGAGGGTGCCAGTATAAAAAACTTTAACACTGTTAGAAATATACGCCACACTGTGAACCCACACCAAACAAAAATAAAAAACACTTTTCGGGAGAACATCCGCACCGTAACACAACATAAACACAAAAGAACAAATACCCAGAATCTTTTGCAGCACTAACTCTTTCGGGACGCTACAAAATACACCCCCGCTACCACCAAACCTCCCCCCCCCCACACACACACACCTTGTAGCGTCTCGGAAGATTTAGTGCTACAAAGGGTTCTGGGTATTTGTTGTGTTGTGTTTATGTTGTGTTACGGTGCGGATGTTCTCCCGAAATGTGTTTGTCATTCTTGTTTGGTGTGGATTCACAGTGTGGCGTATATTTCTAAAAGTGTTAAAGTTTTTTATTTGGCTACCGTCAGTGTAACCTGTATCGCTGTTGATGAAGTATGCATGGCATTCAATTGTGTGTGGGTGCAGAAGCTGCACTGACATGAAACTGGGCTGGCACTCGTTTGACTAGCTGGAAAAAAAAAAAAAATTCGGGAGGAGTGCTGGAGTCACTCGCGGGAGGGTTGGCAAGTATTAGAAGTAGCGGCACTGCCGCAATGTATAATCGAAGGTCCAGCTTTAGTGTTAATTTGATATTGCCTCAAGGGCCAAGTCAAATTACACGTTGGGCCAAATTTGGCCCACGGACCAGAGTTTGACACCCATGACCTTCACTGTCAAAAATTACTGTAAAAATAAAAAATAAAATTACAGTTATATACTCCATCCATCCATCCATGTTCTACCGCTTATTCCCTTCGGGGTCGCGGGGGGCGCTGGAGCCTATCTCAGCTACAATCAGGCGGAAGGCGGGGTACACCCTGGACAAGTCGCCACCTCATCGCAGGGCCAACACAGATAGACAGACAACATTCACACTCACATTCACACACTAGGGCCAATTTAGTGTTGCCAATCAACCTATCATGTTCTTCTTAAATGCAGTTAAGTACTGTAAATTTTGTTGCATTTTTCAAAAAATATCGACCAGCAGTAAGTTACTGTAAAACCTACAGTGTAATTCAGTATTTTTCAGACTTGTTTCTTGGGTCCGCCCACAATTCGTCCAACCGAGCTTCATTTCACCTGGCCGACCCTGCTAAATCCATCCTACTGCATCGTGTGTTTTTGATAACAAGGTAAGAGTCACTTGTACCTTGATGTGTCATTTTCTGTTTGAATTACTTTATATATATATTTATAAAGTCCGAAATGACATAGCGTCACAGTCAGCATCACAGACACTATCGTTGACCACGCGCATGTACCGCCGCATGCTAGCTAGCTAAGTTGTCTTCTTTTTTGTCATAGTCATCATAAAAGATGATAACTTGCAACATATGTGCTACGACTTGCAGCAATGTATTTGCGTATGTTAGACACATGCGAAGTCATAGTTGTATGCCTAATGCATCGTTTAAGTGTGCTTTCCCTAAATGCACAAGAGTTTTTTCCAACTTCTCAGCCTTCAAAACTCACAGCCGTCGTCATAAATATGGCAAGAGTAGGACTGATATGTATAGCGCAGAAGGTTTACCTTGTAATATTGTCTCATGTAGCGCTAAGTGCGATGATATACGGGCCTTTCTCCTGCATTTGAAAAGTCATATTACCGAAGGTAGGACAGTTACGTGCCCCTTCAGTCAATGTGAAAAAAGATTTACAGTTAAGTCTACTTTCACATCGCACGTGTCAAGGAAGCACTACGGCTACACTGAACGAAGTTTGACTTGATCAACAGCAAATCCAAGCAGCTCTTGTGTTATTAACACTGATGATGACTATTGTGATCTGCAACTTGAGGATTCAGGATATTCCTGTTATGAAGACATGGAGGTCTACTTGCATTAAAAAAATGTTTACATCACTGAAAAAAGGTTGAGAACCACTGTCCTAAGGCAGTGGTTCTCAACCTTTTTTCAGTGATGTACCCCTGTGAACATTTTTTAAATTCAAGTACCCCCTAATCAGAGCAAAGCATTTTTGGTTGAAAAAAAGAGATAAAGAAGTAAAATACAGCACTATGTCATCAGTTTCTGATTTATTAAATTGTATAACAGTGCAAAATATTGCTCATTTGTTGTGGTCTTTCTTGAACTATTTGGAAAAAAAGATATAAAAATAACTAAAAACTTGTTGAAAAATAACCAAGTGATTCAATTATAAATAAAGATTTTTACACATAGAAGTAATCAACTTAAAGTGCCCTCTTTGGGGATTGTAATAGAGATCCATCTGGATTCATGAACTTCATTCTCAACATTTCTTCACAAAAAAAGAAATCTTTAACATCAATATTTAAGGAACATGTCCACTACGCTTTAACCAAGCCTCCATTGTTTTCTACATGGATAGTTGATTGACAGTTGGTGCCGTGTGGCACCGCCAGGTAGGGTCAAACCATCATGGCATGGGGGAAACTCTGGCTTTATGGTAATGAATGGAATAGCCTACTTGATTAGTTGTTCAGTTTATGAACTTACATTCATATTTTGTCGAAGTATTATTCAATAAATATATTTATAAAGGATTTTTGAATTGTTGCTATTTTTAGAATATTTAAAAAAAATCTCACGTACCCCTTGGCATACCTTCAAGTACCCCCAGGAGTACGCGTACCCCCATTTGAGAACCACTGCCTTAGGAGACTAGATGTAAACAGAGGAAAGAGAGAGCGAGTGAGGTGGCCATTCCAAATACTTTTAAAATGCTACCCATATTGGATACTGTTTAGGAACATAAACTGCATTTCTTGACTGTACCAGTTGCTGGTGACAAAGTCACAATAAAACGTTGGATGATCAGCATGGAAGGTGATGTCATCTGCAAAGGCGTCCAACCTAGCTTAATCTCAGGGCTTGCTGCCCTTCTTGCCACCTACTATGTGTTCAACTTGGAATACCAAGAGGAAGGTCCTCGGACATTGGAATTTGTTCAAAGGTAAATCCTCTTGATACTGTTGAAATACTGTTAGGATATTTTATTTTATATTTCTCACCTCTGTTCAGGAATTTGACTTGTCATTTCCCCAATTGTGTGCCTTAAATCAATGACTCTTCTGTTCCTTTGTGTACCTTCTTATTAGGGACCGAAGCACCAGTTTGACTCTAGGATACAGAGAAGGTAGGTAATGTGCAGGTAAAGATATGTTGACTGGGTCAAAGAAGGAAGCACCTGTTTGACCCCAGGAAGCAGAAAAAGTAGGTAATTTGAAGGTAAAGATATGTTGACTGGATGATGGCAGGAAGCACCAGCTTGACCTGAGAATGCAGAGCAAGTAGGTAATGTGCGGGTGAAGATATGTTGAATGGGTAAAGGCAGGAAGCACCAGTGTGACCCCACCATGCAGGGAAGGTAGGTAATGTGCGGGTGAAGGTATGTTGAATGGGTGAAAGAAGGAAGCGCAGGTGTGGTCGAGGCCATGCAGACAAGGTAGGTATGTGCAGGTGAAGATATGTTGTATGGTGAAAGAAAGAAGCACCAGTGTGACCCAAGGATGCAGGGAAGGTAGGTAATGTGCAGGTAAAGATATGTTGAATGGGTGAAGGCAGGAAACACCAGCTAGACGCCAGGATACAGAGAAGGTAGGTAATGTGCAGGTAAAGATATGTTGAATGAGTAAAGGCAGGAAACACCAGCTTGACTCCAGGATACAGAGAATGTAGGTAATGTGCAGGTAACGATATGTTGAATGGGTAAAGGTAGAAAGCACCAGCGTGACCACACTATGCAGAGAAGGTAGGTAATGTGCAGGTAAAGATATGTTGAATGGGTAAAGGCAAGAAGCACCAGTGTGACCCCAGGATGCAGAGAAGATAGGTAATGAGCAGGTAACGATATGTTAAATGGTTGAAAGCAGGAAACATCAGCGTAAATACACGGTCCCGTAGATGGAGAGAAAACATAAATAGAGAGAGGGATTGGGGAGGCTTTAGCATTGTCTTCCTCTCTGAATTTGTCTTAATGGGTTTTAGAGCATTCACTCATCTACAGCTGTGGTTATGGTATAGGCTCACAAAAATCCTAAAATTGATATTAATATTTGTGCAGTGCATATTCCTAAATAACAATGTGAGGGGGGTTCTGTATCGACTGCAAGTAATCTTCAATCACAACAGAATATCTAATATGCTTTCTCTCTTTTTTAGGCGATTCATTGGCGTTAACCCTGAGAGGGGAACAAAGGCTAGCCAGGGAAAGGTGGTGTCCAAGAAGACCGGGAAGCTGGTCCAGAAAAAGGCAGCAACTGTAAATCCTCACGTAGCCACCCTTATAAAACATCTCACAGACTTTGAGTGGGGCTTTATGTAGCCGACAACTAAACACTGGACTCGTGTTCAGTGTTTTGTCTCCAGTTAGAAATTAAGTGGACATGTTATAAATGTTAAAATGCTTTACTGAAAATAAGAAGAATGCACTAAATGTACTTTGAATGTATTTGATGCACAATAAATAATTGGTTAATAAAAACATAATCTTGCAAGGCCATTTCTCCAGTCATTTTTATGCCAGCAGATTGCAGGGATTTTGATTTTGAAAAATTAAAAGTTCAACTCATTAACTTCTAGTGGCATTATACTGTAAAGCTCAGTCTATAGTGCTTACAATTATTTTACTGTAATTAACTGTTAATGGATATTACAGTAGATACACTAAAATAACAGTGTAATGCCGCTAAACAGATGACAGTATTATGCTGTGAAGCGTATATTTGATACAGCACAGTACTGTGATACTTTTTACAGTAATAAACTGTAGTGATAAATCACAGTATGTGTGCTGTAGAAAAACAGTTTTATACTGGAACCATTAGCTGCCAGTAGGTTACTGTAATTAAACGGTGAAAATTCTTACAGTAAAGGAGAGACCCGCCACCCAGCGGAGAAAACTCATTTCGGCCGCTTGTACCCGTGATGTTGTCCTTTCGGTCATAACCCAAAGCTCATGACCATAGGTGAGGATGGGAACGTAGATTGACCGGTAAATTGAGAGCTTTTCCTTCTGGCGCAGCTCCTTCTTACCACAACGAATCGATATAGCGTCCTCATTACTGAAGACGCCGCACCGACCAGCCTGTGCATCTCACGATCCACTCTTCCCTCACTCATGAACAAGACTCCAGGTACTTGAACTCATCCACTTGGGGCAAGATCTCCTGCCCAACCTCGAGATGGCACTCCACCCTTTCCCGGGCGAGAACCTCGGACTTGGAGGTGCTGATTCTCATCCCAGTCGCTTCACACTCGGCTGCGAACCAATCCAATGAGAGCTGAAGATCCTGGCCAGTTAAAGCCATAAGGACCACATCATCTGCAAAAAGGAGAGACCTAATCCTGCAGCCACCAAACCGGATCCCCTCAACGCCATGACTGCGCCTAGAAATTCTGTCCATAAAATTTATGAACACATTTGGTGACAAAGGGCAGCCAACTTACTGCTGGCAATGCGGACCAAGCTCTGACACTGATCATACAGGGAGCGACCCGCCACAATCAGACATGCCGATACCCCATACTCTCTGAGCACTCCCCACAGGACTTCCCGGGGTGGCCACGGTCGAATGTCTTCTCCAAGTCCACAAAGCACATGTAGACTGGTTGGAAAAACTCCCATGCACACTCAAGGACCCTGCCGAGAGTATAGAGCTGGTCTACCGTTCCACGACCAGGACGAAAACCACACTGTTCGTCCTGGATCCGAGGTTCCTCCTCTCCAGTACACATGAATAGACCTTACCGGGAAGGCTGAGGAGTGTGATCTACGATAGTTGGAACACACCCTCCGGTTCCCCTTCTTAAAGAGAGGAACCACCACCCCGGTCTGCCAATCCAGAGGTACCGCCCCTGATGTCCATGCGATGTTGCAGAGTCTTGTCAACTAAAACAGCCCCACAGCATCCAGAGCCTTAAGGAACTCCGGACGGAGCTCATCCACCCCCGCGGCCTTGCCACCGAGGAGCTTTTTAACTACCTTGGCAACCTCAGCCCCAGAAATAGGAGAGCCCACCACAGATTCCCCAGGCACTGCTTGGCCTGTCGGTATGCCCGCTGCCTCTGGAGTCCCATGAGCCAAAAGGACCAGATAAGCTCTTTCTTCAGCTTGACGACATCCCGCACTGCTGGTGGCCACCAGCGGGTTCTAGGATTACCGCCACGACAGGCACCAAACACCTTGCGGCCACAGCTCCAATCAGCTGGCTTGACAAGAGAGGCAAGGAACATGATCCATTCAGACTCAATGTCCAGCACCTCCTTTGTGACATGTTCAAAGTTCCTCCGGAGGTAGAAAAAGAAACTCTCTCTGACAGGAGACTGCTAGGCATTCCCAAAAGACTCTCACAATGCGTTTGGGCCTGCCAGGTCTGTCCGGGATCCTACCCCACCATCGGAGCCAGCTCACCAGGTGGTGATCGGTAGAAAGCTCGCCCCTCTCTTCACCCGAGTGTCCAAAACATGAGGCCGCAAATCCCATGACACAACTACAAAGTCAATAATGGAACTGCGGCCGAGGGTGTCCTGGTGCCAAGTGTACATATGGACACCCTTATGTTTGAACATTGTGTTTGTTATGGACAATCCGTGACTAGCACAAAAGTCCAATAACAAAGCACCACTTGGGTTCAGATCCGGGTGGCCATTTTACCCAATCACGACTCTCCAGGTTTCAAAGTCGTTGCCAACATGAGCGTTGAAGACCCCCAGCAGAACAAAGGAATCACCCGAGGGAGCACTCTCAAGGGAATCCAAAAAGGGTGGGTACTCTGAGCTGCTGTTTGGTGCGTAAACACCAACAACAGTCAGGACCCGTCACCCAACCCGAAAGCGGAGGGAAGTTACCATCTCGTCTTCTGGGTTAAGTCCAACGTGCAGGCTTTGAGCCGGGGGGCAACAAGAATTGCCAACCCAGCCTCTCATTACTTGCAACGCCAGAGTGGAAGAGAGTCCAACCCTTCTTGAGAGAACAGGTCCCAGAGCCCTCGCTGTGCGTCGAAGTGAGTCCAGCTTTATCTAGCCGGGAACTTCTCCACCTCGCGAGGTGACGTTCCACGTCCCAAGAGCGAGCTTATGTAGCCGATAATCGGACCGCCAAGTGCCCTGCCTTCGGCTTCCGCCCAGCTAACACTGCACCCGACCTCTATGACCCAGCCCATGAGTGGTGAGCCTATTGCAGGGGGGACCCACGTTGCCTCTTCGAGCTGGGCCCCATGGGCACCAGTCGCTCGCCATCGTGCCCCACCTCTGGGCCTGGCTCCACAGGGGAGCCACGGTGACCCGCGTCCGGGCGAGAAAATATCTAGGTCCTCGATTTGTACTTTTCATAAAGGTCTTTGAGCTGCTCTTTGTCTGATTCCTCACCTAGGACCTGTTGTCTTGGGGGACCCTACCAGGGGGCATAGAAGCCCCCGGACAACATAGCTCCTAGGATCAGTGGGACACGCAAGCCACAAAGGTGGCGGCTCAGAAAGCAGGTTATATAAACATAACTCCAAAACCAAACATGCACGATGTCTAAACATGCCTGTAATATTGTATCAATGTGAGTTTTACTAGAATCGGTTGTTTTTTTAAGGCTTGCAAACACAAAAAGTTTTTTTTACTCAATATGACAGTAAGTTCTTAAAATGCTGAGATAATGTGAAAAAAAGCAATACAAATTTATTCCAACATAATTCCTAAACCAAACATGCAAAATGTCTAAAAATGCCTGTAATATTGAATCCATGTGAGTTTTACTAGAATCATTTGTTTTTGTAAGGTTTGCAAATACAAAAATTGAGTTTTATGACAGACACAAGTTAGTTTTTTTACTCATTATAACAGTATAGATGTCATACTATATATTAAAGTTATATAAACATAACTCCAAAACCAAACGTGCATTATGTCCAAAATTGCCTGTAATATTGTATAGATGTGAGTTTTACTAGAATCAGGTTTGCAAATACAAAAATTGGGTTTTATGACAGTATACTGTCACACTCAATATGACAGTATAACTGTCATACTAAATCCATCCATTTTCTTCCGCTTATCCGAGGTCGGGTTGCGGGGGCAGCAGCCTAAGCAGAGAGCCCAGACTTCCCTCTCCCCAGCCACTTCATCCAGCTCTTCTCGGGGGATCCCGAGGCGTTCCCAGGCCATAGTCTTTCCAATGTATCCTAGGTCTTCCCCATGGCCTCCTGCCGTTCGGACCTAGGGAGGTGTTCGGGTGGCATCCTGAGCAGATGCCCGAACCACCTCATCTGGCTCCTCTCAATGTGGAGGAGCAGCGGCTTTACACTGAGTTCCTCCCAGATGACAGAGCTTCTCACCCTATCTCTAAGGGAGAGACCCACCACCCGGCGGAGGAAACTCATTTCGGCCGCTTGTACCCGTGACCTTGTCCTTTCGGTCATAACCCAAAGCTCATGACCATAGGTGAGGATGGGAACGTTGATCGACCGGTAAATTGAAAGCTTTTCCTTCTGGCTCAGCTCCTTCTTCACCACAACGGATCGATATAGCGTCCTCATTACTGAAGACGCCGCACCGATCCGCCTGTAGATCTCACAATCCACTCTATCCTCACTCGTGAACAAGACTCCTAGGTACTTGAACTCCTTCACTTGGGGCAAGATCTCTTTCCCAACCTCGATATGGCACTCCACCCTTTCCCGGGCGAGAACCATGGACTCGGACTTGGAGGTGCTGATTCTCATCCCAGTCGCTTCACTGCGAACCGATCCAATGAAAGCTGAAGATCTTGGCCAGTTGAAGCCATCAGGACCACATCATCTGCAAAAAGCAGAGACCTAATCCTGCAGCCACCAAACCAGGCGCAGTCATGGCGTTGAGGGGATCCTCAAAGCCATGACTGCGCCTAGATATTCTGTCCATTAAAGTTATGAACAGAATCGGTGACAAAGGGCAGCCTTGGCGGAGTCCAACCCTCACTGGAAAGGGGTCCGACATACTGCCGGCAATGCGGACCAAGCTCTGACACTGATCATACAGGGAGACACCCGCCACAATCAGACATGCCGATACTCCATACTCTCTGAGCACTCCCCACAGGATTTACCGGGGACCAAGGTCGAATGTCTTCTCCAAGTCCACAAAACTTATGTAGACTGGTTGGGCAAACTCCCATGCACACTCAAGGACCCTGCCGAGAGTATAGAGCTGGTCTACCGTTCCACGACCAGGACAAAAACCACACTGTTCGTCCTGGATCCGAGGTTCCTCCTCTCCATTACACATGAATAGACCTTACCGGGAAGGCTGAGGAGTGTGATCTACGATAGTTGGAACACACCCTCCGGTTCCCCTTCTTAAAGAGAGGTACCACCACCCCGGTCTGCCAATCCAGAGGTACCGCCCCCGATGTAGACGCAATGTTGCAGAGTCTTGTCAACCAAGACGGCCCCACAGCATCCAGAGCCTTAAGGAACTCCGGACGGAGCTCATATCCCCGGGGCCTTGCCACCGAGGAGCTTTTTAACTACCTTGGCAACCTCAGCCCCAGAAATAGGAGAGCCCACCACAGACTTCCCAGGCACTGTTTCCTCATAGGAAGACGTGTTGGTGGGACTGAGGAGGTCTCGCTTGGCCTGTCGGTATGCCCACTGCCTCTGGAGTCCCATGAGCCAAAAGGACCCGGTGGCTCTTTCTTCAGCTTGACAGCATCCCTCACTGCTGGTGGATTACCGCCACGACAGGCACCAAACACCTTGCGGCCACAGCTTCAATCAGCTGGCTCAACAAGAGAGGAACGGAACATGGTCCACTCAGACTCAATGTCCAGCACCTCCCTCGTGACATGTTCAAAGTTCTTCCGGACATGTTCAAAGTTCTTCAGGAGACTCTGCTAGGTGTTCCCAGCAGACCCATACAATGCGTTTGGGCCTGCCAGGTCTGACCGGCATCCTCCCCTAACATCGGAGCCAGCTCACCACCAGGTGGTGGTTGGTGGAAAGCTCTGCCCCTCTCTTCACCGAGTGTCCAAAACATGAGGCCGCAAATCCCATGACACAACTACAAAGTCAATCATGCGGCCGAGGGTGTCCTTGTGCCAAGTGCACATATGGACACCCTTATGTTTGAACATTGTGTTTGTTATGGACAATCCGTGACAAGCACAAAAGTCCAATAACAAAGCACCACTTGGGTTCAGATCCGGGTGGCCATTTTTCCCAATCACGACTCTCCAGGTTTCACTGTCGTTGCCAACATAGCGTTGAAGTCCACCAGCAGAACAAGGGAATCACCCGAGGGAGCACTCTCCAGTCCTCCCTCAAGGGAATCCAAAAAGAGTTGGTACTCTGAGCTGCTGTTTGGTGTGTAAACACAAACAACAGTCAGGACCCGTCACCCAACCCGAAGGCTGAAGGAAGCTACCATCTCGTCTATTGGGTTTAAAGTCCAACGTGCAGGCTTTGAGCCGGGGGGCAACAATAATTGCCACCCCAGCCTCTCATTAGATGCAACGCCAGTGTGGAATCTCTTCCACTCTGGCGTTGCAAGTAATGAAAGTTCAGTTCAGTCCAGCCCCTCTGAGAGAACAGGTTCCAGAGCCCTTGCTGTGAGTCCAACTATATCTAGCCGGGAACGTCTCCACCTCATGCACCAGCTCAGGCTCCTTCCCTCCCAGCGAGGTGACGTTCCATGTCCCAAGAGCGAGCTTATGTAGCCGATAATCGGACCACCAAGTGCCCTGCCTTCGGCTGCCGCCCAGCTCACACTGCACCCTCTATGACCCAGCCCATGAGTGGTGAGCCCTGGAGGGGGGATCCACGTTGCCTCTTCGAGCTGAGCACGGCTGGGCCCCATGGGGACTGGCCCGTCAATCGCCATCGTGCCACACCTCTGGGCCTGGCTCCACAGGGGAGCCACGGTGACCTGCGTCCGGGCGAGAAAAAATCTAGGTCCTCAATTGTACTTTTAATAAAGGTCTTTGAGCTGCTCTTTGTCTGATCCCTCACCTAGGACCTGTTTGTCCTGGATCAGTGGGACACGCAAACCACAAAGGTGGCGGCTCAGAAAGCAGGTTATATAAATATAACTCCAAAACCAAACATGCAATATGTCTAAACATGCCTGTAATATTGTATCAATGTGACTTTTCCTATAATCGGTTGTTTTTGTAAGGTTTGCAAATACAAAAATTAGGTTTTACTCACAATGACAAAATCACACTCAATATGACAGTTATTTAAACATAAGTCATAAACCACACAAAAAAATGGCTAATAATGCCTGAAATAATGAATCATTGGGAGTTTTACTGAGTTTTATATTTTGCAAACACAAAAAATAGTTTTTTACTTGACTGTAATGTTCTTAGAACCCTGAGATAATGGGAAAAAAGCAATAAAAATGTATTTAAACCTAACTCCTAAACAACACATGCAAAATGGCTAATAATGCCTAGGGAGACATGTAACGTTGTTAGTTTAAAAAAATGATCTTTTGTAAAGATATCAAAGACACAAGTTAGTTTTTTTTATTCAATATGACAGTATAACAGTCATACTAAATATGAAAGTTATATAACCATAACTCCAAAACCAAACATGTGTCATGTCTAAAAATGCCTGTAATAATGTATTTATGTGAGTTTGTAAGGTTTGCAAAAACAAAAAGTAGTTTTTTACTCAATATGAAAGTAATGTTCTTAGAATCCTGAGATAATGCGAAAAAAGCAATACAAATGTATTCAAACACAAATTTTAAACCAAACATGTAAAATGTCTAAAAAATCCTGTAATATTGGATCTATATAAGTTTTACTAGAATCAATTGTTTTTATAAGGTTTGCAAATACAAAAATTAGGTTTTACACATAATGACATTAAAACTGTAACACTCAATATGACAATTATTTATTTATAACTCCTAACCACACATGAAACATGTCTAATAATGCGTGAAAAAATGTATCTTTGTGAGTGTTACTAGAAACATTTTCTTTTGTAAGGTTTGCAAAGACAGGTTAGTTTTTTTTACTCAATATGACAGTATAACTGCCACACTCAATATGACAGTTATTTAAACATAACTCTTAAACTAAACATGAAAAATGATTAACAATGCCTGAAATAATGCATTCTTGTAAGTTTTACTCGAAGCATATGCTTTTTTAAGGCTTGCAAACACAAAAATTATTTCTTTACTCAATATGACAGTAATGTTCTAAAATTCTGAGAAAATACGAACAAATTAAAAAAAATGATTCCAACATAATTCCTAAACCAAATATACAAAATGTCTAAAAATGTCTGTAATATTGAATCCATGTGAGTTTTACTAGATTTAAATGATTTTGTAAGGTTTGCAAATACATAAATTAGGTTTTACTTACTATGTCATAACTGACAGAATATGACAGTTATTTAACCATAACTCAAACCACACATGAAAAATGGCTAATAATGCCTGAAATAATGCATCCTTGGCCGTTTTACTCGAAACACATGCTTTTTTAAATCTTGCAAATACAAAAAGTAGTTTTTTTACTCAATATGACTGTAATGTTCTTAAAATCCTGAGATAATGCGAAAAAAGCAATAAAAATGTATTTAAACATTACTCCTAAACAACATATGCAAAATGGCTAATAATGCCTGGAAACATGTATCTTTGTTAGTTTTACTGGAAAAATGATCTTTTGTAAAGTTTGCAAAGACACAAGCCAGTTTTTTTTTATTCAATATGACAGTATAACAGTCATATTAAATATGAAAGTTATATAAACATAACTCCAAAACCAAACATGTGTCATGTCTAAAAATGTCTGTAATAATGTATTTATGTGAGTTTGTAAGGTTTGCAAAAACAAAAAGTAGTTTTTTACTCAATATGAAAGTAATGATCTTAGAATCCTGAGATAATGCGAAAAAAGCAATAAAAATGTATTTAAACATAATTCCTAAACAACCCATGCAAAATGGGTAATAATGCCTGGAGACATGTATCTTTGTTAGTTTTACTAGAAAAATGATCTTTTGTAAAGTTTGCAAAGACACAAACTAGTTGTTTTTTTTTATTCAATATGACAGTATAACAGTCATACTAAATATGAAAGTTATATGAACATAACTCCAAAACCAAACGTGTGTCATGTCTAAAATTGCTTATAATAATGTATTCATGTGGGTTTGTAAGGTTTGCAAAAACAAAAAGTAGTTTTTTACTCAATATGAAAGTAATGATCTTAGAATCCTGAGATAATGCGAAAAAAGCAATAAAAATGTCTTTAAACATAATTCCTAAACAACCCATGCAAAATGGGTAATAATGCCTGGAGACATGTATCTTTGTTAGTTTTACTAGAAAAATGATCTTTTGTAATGTTTGCAAAGACACAAGCTAGTTTTTTTTTTATTCAATATGACAGTATAACAATCATACTAAATATGAAAGTTATATAAACATAACTCCAAAACCAAACATGTGTCATGTCTAAAAATGCCTGTAATAATGTATAATGTGAGTTTGTAAGGTTTGCAAAAACAAAAAGTAGTTTTTTACTCAATATGAAAGTAATGATCTTAAAATCCTGAGATAATGCGAAAAAAGCAATAAAAATGTATTTAAACATAATTCCTAAACAACCCATGCAAAATGGGTAATAATGCCTGGAGACATGTATCTTTGTTAGTTTTACTAGAAAAATGATCTTTTGTAAAGTTTGCAAAGACACAAGCTAGTTTTTTTTATTCAATATGACAGTATAACAGTCATACTAAATATAAAAGTTATATAAACATAACTCCAAAACCAAACATGTGTCATGTCTAAAAATGTCTGTAATAATGTATTTATGTGAGTTTGTAAGGTTTGCAAAAACAAAAAGTAGTTTTTTACTCAATATGAAAGTAATGATCTTGGAATCCTGAGATAATGCGAAAAAAGCAATAAAAATGTATTTAAACATAACTCCTAAACAACCCAGGCAAAATGGGTAATAATAACTGGAGACATGTATCTTTGTTAGTTTTACTAGGAAATGTATATTTTGTAAAGTTTGCAAAGAAACAAGCTAGTTGTTTTTATTCAATAAGACAGTATAACAGTCATACTAAATATGAAAGTTATATAAACATAACTCCAGAACCAAACGTGTGTCATGTCTAAAATTGCCTATAATAATGTATTTATGTGAGTTTGTAAGGTTTGCAAAAACAAAAAGTAGTTTTTTCCTCAATATGAAAGTAGGGATTTTAGAATCCTGAGATAATGCGAAAAAAGCAATAAAAATGTCTTTAAACATAATTCCTAAACAACCCATGCAAAATGGGTAATAATGCCTGGAGACATGTATCTTTGTTAGTTTTACTAGAAAAATGATCTTTTGTAATGTTTGCAAAGACACAAGCTAGTTTTTTTTTATTCAATATGACAGTATAACAATCATACTAAATATGAAAGTTATATAAACATAACTCCAAAACCAAACATGTGTCATGTCTAAAAATGCCTGTAATAATGTATTTATGTGAGTTTGTAAGGTTTGCAAAAACAAAAAGTAGCTTTTTACTCAATATGAAAGTAATGATTTAGAATCCTGAGATAATGCGAAAAAAGCAATAAAAATGTATTTAAACATAATTCCTAAACAACCCATGCAAAATGGGTAATAATATCTGGACACATGTATCTTTGTTAGTTTTACTAGAAAAATGATGTTTTGTAAAGTTTCCAAAGACACAAGCTAGTTTTTTAAAATTAAATATGACAGTATAACAGTCCTACTAAATATGAAAGTTATCAAAACATAACTCCAAAACCAAACATGTGTTATGTCTAAAAATGCCTGTAATAATGTATTTATGTGAGTTTGTAAGGTTTGCAAAACAAAAAGTAGTTTTTTCCTCAATATGAAAGTAAGGATTTTAGAATCCTGAGATAATGCGAAAAAAGCATTAAAAATGTATTTAAACATAATTCCTAAACAACCCATGCAAAATGGGTAATAATGCCTGGAGACATGTATCTTTGTTAGTTTTACTAGAAAAATTATCTTTTGTAAAGTTTGCAAAGACACAAGCTAGTTTTTTCTTATTCAATATGACAGTATAACAGTCACACTAAATATGAAAGTTATATAAACATAACTCCAAAACCAAACATGTGTCATGTCTAAAAATGCCTGTAGTAATGTATTAATGTGAGTTTGTAAGGTTTGCAAAAACAAAAACTAGTTTTTTACTCAATATGAAAGTAATGATCTTAAAATCCTGAGATAATGCAAAAAAAGCAATAAAAATGTATTTTAACATAATTCCTAAACAACCCATGCAAAATGGGTAATAATGCCTGGAGACATGTATCTTTGTTAGTTTTACTAGAAAAATGATCTTTTGTAAAGTTTGCAAAGACACAAGCTAGTTTTTTTTATTCAATATGACAGTATAACAGTCATACTAAATATAAAAGTTATATAAACATAACTCCAAAACAAACATGTGTCATGTCTAAAAATGTCTGTAATAATGTATTTATGTGAGTTTGTAAGGTTTGCAAAAACAAAAAGTAGTTTTTTACTCAATATGAAAGTAATGATCTTGGAATCCTGAGATAATGCGAAAAAAGCAATAAAAATGTATTTAAACATAACTCCTAAACAACCCAGGCAAAATGGGTAATAATAACTGGAGACATGTATCTTTGTTAGTTTTACTAGGAAATGTATATTTTGTAAAGTTTGCAAAGAAACAAGCTAGTTGTTTTTATTCAATAAGACAGTATAACAGTCATACTAAATATGAAAGTTATATAAACATAACTCCAGAACCAAACGTGTGTCATGTCTAAAATTGCCTATAATAATGTATTTATGTGAGTTTGTAAGGTTTGCAAAAACAAAAAGTAGTTTTTTCCTCAATATGAAAGTAGGGATTTTAGAATCCTGAGATAATGCGAAAAAAGCAATAAAAATGTCTTTAAACATAATTCCTAAACAACCCATGCAAAATGGGTAATAATGCCTGGAGACATGTATCTTTGTTAGTTTTACTAGAAAAATGATCTTTTGTAATGTTTGCAAAGACACAAGCTAGTTTTTTTTTATTCAATATGACAGTATAACAATCATACTAAATATGAAAGTTATATAAACATAACTCCAAAACCAAACATGTGTCATGTCTAAAAATGCCTGTAATAATGTATTTATGTGAGTTTGTAAGGTTTGCAAAAACAAAAAGTAGCTTTTTACTCAATATGAAAGTAATGATTTAGAATCCTGAGATAATGCGAAAAAAGCAATAAAAATGTATTTAAACATAATTCCTAAACAACCCATGCAAAATGGGTAATAATATCTGGACACATGTATCTTTGTTAGTTTTACTAGAAAAATGATGTTTTGTAAAGTTTCCAAAGACACAAGCTAGTTTTTTAAAATTAAATATGACAGTATAACAGTCCTACTAAATATGAAAGTTATCAAAACATAACTCCAAAACCAAACATGTGTTATGTCTAAAAATGCCTGTAATAATGTATTTATGTGAGTTTGTAAGGTTTGCAAAACAAAAAGTAGTTTTTTCCTCAATATGAAAGTAAGGATTTTAGAATCCTGAGATAATGCGAAAAAAGCATTAAAAATGTATTTAAACATAATTCCTAAACAACCCATGCAAAATGGGTAATAATGCCTGGAGACATTTATCTTTGTTAGTTTTACTAGAAAAATTATCTTTTGTAAAGTTTGCAAAGACACAAGCTAGTTTTTTCTTATTCAATATGACAGTATAACAGTCACACTAAATATGAAAGTTATATAAACATAACTCCAAAACCAAACATGTGTCATGTCTAAAAATGCCTGTATTAATGTATTAATGTGAGTTTGTAAGGTTTGCAAAAACAAAAACTAGTTTTTTACTCAATATGAAAGTAATGATCTTAAAATCCTGAGATTATGCAAAAAAAGCAATAAAAATGTATTTTAACATAATTCCTAAACAACCCATGCAAAATGGGTAATAATGCCTGGAGACATGTATCTTTGTTAGTTTTACTAGAAAAATGATCTTTTGTAAAGTTTGCTAAGACACAAGCTAGTTTTTTTTTATTCAATATGACAGTATAACAGTCATACTAAATATAAAAGTTATATAAACATAACTCCAAAACCAAATATGTGTCATGTCTAAAAATGTCTGTAATAATGTATTTATGTGAGTTTGTAAGGTTTGCAAAAACAAAAAGTAGTGTTTTACTCAATATAAAAGTAATGATCTTAGAATCCTGAGATAATGCGAAAAAAGCAATACAAATGTATTCAAACACAATTTTTAAACCAAACATGTGAATTGTCTAAAAATGCCGGTAATATTGAATTCATGTAAGTTTTACTAGAATCAATTTTTTTTGTAAGGTTTACAAATACAAAAATTAGGTTTTACACAAAATGACATTATAACTTTAACTCTCAATATGAAAGTTATTTAATTATAACTCCTAAATACACATGAAACATGTCTAATAGCGTGAAAAAAAATTAT
This sequence comes from Entelurus aequoreus, assembly GCF_033978785.1. Taxonomy (NCBI): domain Eukaryota; kingdom Metazoa; phylum Chordata; class Actinopteri; order Syngnathiformes; family Syngnathidae; genus Entelurus; species Entelurus aequoreus. Next base: position 226,408 of record NW_026907974.1, read on the forward strand.
CTTTGTGAGTGTTGCTAGAAACATTTTCTTTTGTAAGGTTTGCAAAGACACACGTTAGATTTTTTTAACTCAATATGACAGTATAACGCCACACTCAATATGACAGTTATTTAAACATAACTCCTAAACCACACCTGAAAAATGGCTAATAATGCCTGAAATAATGCATCTTTGGGAGTTTTACTGGAAACATATGCTTTTTTTAAGGCTTGCAAACACAAAAATTATTTGTATTGTATTATGTATTACAACATAATTCCTAAACCAAACATGCAAAATGTCTGAAAATGCCTGTAATATTGAATCCATGTGAGTTTTATTTGAATCAGTTGTATGGTTTGCTAATACAAAAATTGGGTTTTATGACAAACACAAGTTAGTTTTTTTACTCAATATAACAGTTTAGCTGTCATACTATATATGAAAGTTATATAAACATAACTCCAAAACCAAACTTGCATTATGTCCAAAACTGCCTGTAATATTGTATATATGTGAGTTTTACTAGAATCAGGGTTGCAAATACAAAAATTGGGTTTTATGACAGTATACTGTCACACTCAATATGACAGTTATTTAAACATAACTCAAACAACACATGCAAAATAGCTAATAATGCCTGGAGCATGTATCTTAGTTAGTTTTACTAGAAAAATTGTATTTTGTAAGGTTTGCAAAGACACAAGTTAGTTGTTGTTTTTATTCAATATGACAGTATAACTGTCATACTAAATATGAAAGTTATATAAACATAACTCTAAAACCAAACATGCATTGTGTCTAAAAATGCCTGTAATATTGTATCTGTATGAGTTTAACTAGATTTAGTTGTTTTTGTAAGGTTTGCAAATACAAAATAAGGGTTTTATTCACTATGACAGTTTACTGTCACACTCAATCTGACAGTTATTTATTTAAACATAACTCCTAAACCACACATGCAAAATGGCTAATAATGCCTGGAGATATGTATCTTTGTGAGTTTTACTAGAAACATTATATTGTGTAAGGTTTAGTTAGTTTTTGTACTCAATCTGACAGTATAACTGTCATTCTAAATCCATCCATTTTCTTCCGCTTATCCGAGGTCGGGTTGCGGGGGCAGCAGCCTGAGCAGAAAATCCCAGACTTCCCTCTCCCCAGCCACTTCGTCCAGCTCTTCCGAGGCGTTCCCAGGCCAGCCGGGGACATAGTCTTTCCAATGTGTCCTAGGTCTTCCCCGTGGCCTCCTGCCACACCTCCCTAGAGGCGTTCGGGTGGCATCCTGAGCAGATGCCCGAACCACCTCATGGCTCCTCTCAATGTGGAGGAGCAGCGGCTTTACTTTGAGTTCCTCCCGGATGACAGAGCTTCTCACCCTGTCTCTAAGGGAGAGACCCACCACCCGGCAGAGGAAACGCATTTCGGCCGCTTGTCCTTTCGGTCATAACCCAAAGCTGGGAACGTAGATCGACGGTAAATTGAGAGCTTTTCCTTCTGGCTCAGCTCCTTCTTCACCACAACGGATCGATATAGCGTCCTCAATACTGAAGACGCCGCACCAAACCGCCTGTGGATCTCTCGATCAACTCTATCCTCACTCGTGAACAAGACTCCTAGGTACTTGAACTCCTCCACTTGGGGCAAGATCTCCTCCCCAACCTGGAGATGGCACTCGACCCTTTCCTGCGCGAGAACCATGGACTTGGACTTGGAGGTGCTGATTCTCATCCCAGTCGCTTCACACTCAAGGACCCTGCCGAGAGTATAGACCTGGTCTACCGTTCCACGACCAGGACGAAAACCACACTGTTCGTCCTGGATCCGAGTTTCCTCCTCTCCAGTACACATGAATAGACCTTACCGGGAAGGCTGAGGAGTGTGTTTCACGATAGTTGGAACACACCCTCCGGTTCCCCTTCTTAAAGAGAGGAACCACCACCCCGGTGTGCCAATCCAGAGGTACCACCCCCAATGTTCACGCGATGTTGCAGAGTCTTGTCAACCAAGACAGCCCCACAGTATCCAGAGCCTTAAGGAACTCATCCACCTTGCCACAGAGGAGCTTTTTAACTACCTAGGCAACCTAAGCCCCAGAAATAGGAGAGTCCACCACAGATTCCCCAGGCACTGCTTGGCCTGTCGGTATGCCCGCTGCCTCTGGAGTCCCATGAGCCAAAAGGACCCGATAGGCTCTTTCTTCAGCTTGACGGCATCCCTCCCTGCTGGTGGCCACCAGCGAGTTCTAGGATTACCGCCACGACAGGCACCAAACACCTTGCGGCCACAGCTCCAATCAGCAGGCTCGACAAGAGAGGCACGGAACATGGTCCACTCAGACTCAATGTCCAGCACCTCCCTCGTGACATGTTTAAAGTTCTTCCTTATGTTTGAACATTGTGTTTGTTATGGACAATCCGTGACGAGCACAAAAGTCCAATAACAAAGCACCACTTGGGTTCAGATCCGGGTGGCCATTTTTCCCAATCACGACTCTCCAGGTTTCACTGTCCTTGCCAACATGAGCATTGAAGTCCCCCAACAGAACAAGGGAATTACCCGAGGGAGCACTCTCCAGTACTCCCTTAAGGGAATCCAAAAAGAGTGGGTACTCTGAGCTGCTGTTTGGTGCGTAAACACAAACAACAGTCAGGACCCGTCACCCAACCCGAAGGCGGAGGGAAGCTACCATCTCGTCTACTGGGTTAAAGTCCAACGTGCAGGCTTTGAGCAACAACAATTGCCACCCCAGCCTCTCATTGCTTGCAACGCCAGAGTGGAAGAGAGTCCAGCCCCTCTTGAGAGAACAGGTTCCAGAGCCCTTGCTGTGCGTCGAAGTGAGTCCAACTATATCTAGCCGGAACTTCTTCACCTCGCGCACCAGCTCAGGCTCTTTCCCTCCCAGCGAGGTGACGTTCCACGTCCCAAGAGCGAGCTTATGTAGCCGATAATCGGACTGCCAAGTGCCCTGCCTTCGGCTGCCGCCCAGTTCACACTGCATCCGACCTCTATGACCTCAATGGGCCCATGAGTGGTGAGCCCATTGGAGGGTTGACCCACGTTGCCTCTTCGAAATGAGCCCGGCAGGGCCCCATGGAGACAGGCCCGGCCACCAGTCGCTCGCCATCGTGCCCCACCTCTGCGCCTGGCTCCACAGGGGAGCCACGGTGACCTGCGCCTAGGCGAGAAAAAGTCTAGGTCCTCGATTTGTACTTTTCATAAAGGTCTTTGAGCTGCTCTTTGTCTGATCCCTCACCTAGGACCTTTTCTCAGGGGATCCCGAGGCGTTCCCAGGCCAGCCGGGAGACATAGTGTTCCCAATGTGTCCTGGGTCTTCCCCGTGGCCTCCAGGATGACAGAGCTTCACCTTCACCAGGGGTGTCAAACTCAAATACAGAGTGGGCCAAAGTTTAAAACTGAACAAAGCTGCGGGCCAAGGTTGAACAAATTAACCTTTTAATAGGGACCCAAACACGTTTTGCATTGAATATTGAACAAGCAAGGCTTATATAACTTTATAGTGACATGCAAAATGGAGTTTCAAATAATAATAATAATAATTAAAAAATATCAATTGCATATCAAATATAATTTAAATACAAATTGAATGCCTCTTTTCTATTTGCAGCCTTCTGAGGTAAATATCAACATTAACTTTATCCACAGGCTAATAAATTTGAAAATAAAATAACAATGAATAAAACAACCATTCAGGACTTTAAACTGCTCAGTTTGCAACACACTGATCTAATTTGATGTGCCCAAGCCAGATACCTGGCATCTTTTTTTAGATGCTAGTTCTTTAATGTCGGGGCTCAGGCTTTGAGCTGAGGCAACTTTCATTATCGAACAAGATGTTCAACAGTCATATCTCGTACACCCAATTCTAACATCATTCAGACCCAGTCACAAGATATGTGCAGCTACAGCACGCATGCACAAATGAATGCAACGCATACTTCATCAACAGCGATACAGGTTACACTGAGGGTGCCAGTATAAAAAACTTTAACACTGTTAGAAATATACGCCACACTGTGAACCCACACCAAACAAAAATAAAAAACACTTTTCGGGAGAACATCCGCACCGTAACACAACATAAACACAAAAGAACAAATACCCAGAATCTTTTGCAGCACTAACTCTTTCGGGACGCTACAAAATACACCCCCGCTACCACCAAACCTCCCCCCCCCCACACACACACACCTTGTAGCGTCTCGGAAGATTTAGTGCTACAAAGGGTTCTGGGTATTTGTTGTGTTGTGTTTATGTTGTGTTACGGTGCGGATGTTCTCCCGAAATGTGTTTGTCATTCTTGTTTGGTGTGGATTCACAGTGTGGCGTATATTTCTAAAAGTGTTAAAGTTTTTTATTTGGCTACCGTCAGTGTAACCTGTATCGCTGTTGATGAAGTATGCATGGCATTCAATTGTGTGTGGGTGCAGAAGCTGCACTGACATGAAACTGGGCTGGCACTCGTTTGACTAGCTGGAAAAAAAAAAAAAATTCGGGAGGAGTGCTGGAGTCACTCGCGGGAGGGTTGGCAAGTATTAGAAGTAGCGGCACTGCCGCAATGTATAATCGAAGGTCCAGCTTTAGTGTTAATTTGATATTGCCTCAAGGGCCAAGTCAAATTACACGTTGGGCCAAATTTGGCCCACGGACCAGAGTTTGACACCCATGACCTTCACTGTCAAAAATTACTGTAAAAATAAAAAATAAAATTACAGTTATATACTCCATCCATCCATCCATGTTCTACCGCTTATTCCCTTCGGGGTCGCGGGGGGCGCTGGAGCCTATCTCAGCTACAATCAGGCGGAAGGCGGGGTACACCCTGGACAAGTCGCCACCTCATCGCAGGGCCAACACAGATAGACAGACAACATTCACACTCACATTCACACACTAGGGCCAATTTAGTGTTGCCAATCAACCTATCATGTTCTTCTTAAATGCAGTTAAGTACTGTAAATTTTGTTGCATTTTTCAAAAAATATCGACCAGCAGTAAGTTACTGTAAAACCTACAGTGTAATTCAGTATTTTTCAGACTTGTTTCTTGGGTCCGCCCACAATTCGTCCAACCGAGCTTCATTTCACCTGGCCGACCCTGCTAAATCCATCCTACTGCATCGTGTGTTTTTGATAACAAGGTAAGAGTCACTTGTACCTTGATGTGTCATTTTCTGTTTGAATTACTTTATATATATATTTATAAAGTCCGAAATGACATAGCGTCACAGTCAGCATCACAGACACTATCGTTGACCACGCGCATGTACCGCCGCATGCTAGCTAGCTAAGTTGTCTTCTTTTTTGTCATAGTCATCATAAAAGATGATAACTTGCAACATATGTGCTACGACTTGCAGCAATGTATTTGCGTATGTTAGACACATGCGAAGTCATAGTTGTATGCCTAATGCATCGTTTAAGTGTGCTTTCCCTAAATGCACAAGAGTTTTTTCCAACTTCTCAGCCTTCAAAACTCACAGCCGTCGTCATAAATATGGCAAGAGTAGGACTGATATGTATAGCGCAGAAGGTTTACCTTGTAATATTGTCTCATGTAGCGCTAAGTGCGATGATATACGGGCCTTTCTCCTGCATTTGAAAAGTCATATTACCGAAGGTAGGACAGTTACGTGCCCCTTCAGTCAATGTGAAAAAAGATTTACAGTTAAGTCTACTTTCACATCGCACGTGTCAAGGAAGCACTACGGCTACACTGAACGAAGTTTGACTTGATCAACAGCAAATCCAAGCAGCTCTTGTGTTATTAACACTGATGATGACTATTGTGATCTGCAACTTGAGGATTCAGGATATTCCTGTTATGAAGACATGGAGGTCTACTTGCATTAAAAAAATGTTTACATCACTGAAAAAAGGTTGAGAACCACTGTCCTAAGGCAGTGGTTCTCAACCTTTTTTCAGTGATGTACCCCTGTGAACATTTTTTAAATTCAAGTACCCCCTAATCAGAGCAAAGCATTTTTGGTTGAAAAAAAGAGATAAAGAAGTAAAATACAGCACTATGTCATCAGTTTCTGATTTATTAAATTGTATAACAGTGCAAAATATTGCTCATTTGTTGTGGTCTTTCTTGAACTATTTGGAAAAAAAGATATAAAAATAACTAAAAACTTGTTGAAAAATAACCAAGTGATTCAATTATAAATAAAGATTTTTACACATAGAAGTAATCAACTTAAAGTGCCCTCTTTGGGGATTGTAATAGAGATCCATCTGGATTCATGAACTTCATTCTCAACATTTCTTCACAAAAAAAGAAATCTTTAACATCAATATTTAAGGAACATGTCCACTACGCTTTAACCAAGCCTCCATTGTTTTCTACATGGATAGTTGATTGACAGTTGGTGCCGTGTGGCACCGCCAGGTAGGGTCAAACCATCATGGCATGGGGGAAACTCTGGCTTTATGGTAATGAATGGAATAGCCTACTTGATTAGTTGTTCAGTTTATGAACTTACATTCATATTTTGTCGAAGTATTATTCAATAAATATATTTATAAAGGATTTTTGAATTGTTGCTATTTTTAGAATATTTAAAAAAAATCTCACGTACCCCTTGGCATACCTTCAAGTACCCCCAGGAGTACGCGTACCCCCATTTGAGAACCACTGCCTTAGGAGACTAGATGTAAACAGAGGAAAGAGAGAGCGAGTGAGGTGGCCATTCCAAATACTTTTAAAATGCTACCCATATTGGATACTGTTTAGGAACATAAACTGCATTTCTTGACTGTACCAGTTGCTGGTGACAAAGTCACAATAAAACGTTGGATGATCAGCATGGAAGGTGATGTCATCTGCAAAGGCGTCCAACCTAGCTTAATCTCAGGGCTTGCTGCCCTTCTTGCCACCTACTATGTGTTCAACTTGGAATACCAAGAGGAAGGTCCTCGGACATTGGAATTTGTTCAAAGGTAAATCCTCTTGATACTGTTGAAATACTGTTAGGATATTTTATTTTATATTTCTCACCTCTGTTCAGGAATTTGACTTGTCATTTCCCCAATTGTGTGCCTTAAATCAATGACTCTTCTGTTCCTTTGTGTACCTTCTTATTAGGGACCGAAGCACCAGTTTGACTCTAGGATACAGAGAAGGTAGGTAATGTGCAGGTAAAGATATGTTGACTGGGTCAAAGAAGGAAGCACCTGTTTGACCCCAGGATGCAGAAAAAGTAGGTAATTTGAAGGTAAAGATATGTTGACTGGATGATGGCAGGAAGCACCAGCTTGACCTGAGAATGCAGAGCAAGTAGGTAATGTGCGGGTGAAGATATGTTGAATGGGTAAAGGCAGGAAGCACCAGTGTGACCCCACCATGCAGGGAAGGTAGGTAATGTGCGGGTGAAGGTATGTTGAATGGGTGAAAGAAGGAAGCGCAGGTGTGGTCGAGGCCATGCAGACAAGGTAGGTATGTGCAGGTGAAGATATGTTGTATGGTGAAAGAAAGAAGCACCAGTGTGACCCAAGGATGCAGGGAAGGTAGGTAATGTGCAGGTAAAGATATGTTGAATGGGTGAAGGCAGGAAACACCAGCTAGACGCCAGGATACAGAGAAGGTAGGTAATGTGCAGGTAAAGATATGTTGAATGAGTAAAGGCAGGAAACACCAGCTTGACTCCAGGATACAGAGAATGTAGGTAATGTGCAGGTAACGATATGTTGAATGGGTAAAGGTAGAAAGCACCAGCGTGACCACACTATGCAGAGAAGGTAGGTAATGTGCAGGTAAAGATATGTTGAATGGGTAAAGGCAAGAAGCACCAGTGTGACCCCAGGATGCAGAGAAGATAGGTAATGAGCAGGTAACGATATGTTAAATGGTTGAAAGCAGGAAACATCAGCGTAAATACACGGTCCCGTAGATGGAGAGAAAACATAAATAGAGAGAGGGATTGGGGAGGCTTTAGCATTGTCTTCCTCTCTGAATTTGTCTTAATGGGTTTTAGAGCATTCACTCATCTACAGCTGTGGTTATGGTATAGGCTCACAAAAATCCTAAAATTGATATTAATATTTGTGCAGTGCATATTCCTAAATAACAATGTGAGGGGGGTTCTGTATCGACTGCAAGTAATCTTCAATCACAACAGAATATCTAATATGCTTTCTCTCTTTTTTAGGCGATTCATTGGCGTTAACCCTGAGAGGGGAACAAAGGCTAGCCAGGGAAAGGTGGTGTCCAAGAAGACCGGGAAGCTGGTCCAGAAAAAGGCAGCAACTGTAAATCCTCACGTAGCCACCCTTATAAAACATCTCACAGACTTTGAGTGGGGCTTTATGTAGCCGACAACTAAACACTGGACTCGTGTTCAGTGTTTTGTCTCCAGTTAGAAATTAAGTGGACATGTTATAAATGTTAAAATGCTTTACTGAAAATAAGAAGAATGCACTAAATGTACTTTGAATGTATTTGATGCACAATAAATAATTGGTTAATAAAAACATAATCTTGCAAGGCCATTTCTCCAGTCATTTTTATGCCAGCAGATTGCAGGGATTTTGATTTTGAAAAATTAAAAGTTCAACTCATTAACTTCTAGTGGCATTATACTGTAAAGCTCAGTCTATAGTGCTTACAATTATTTTACTGTAATTAACTGTTAATGGATATTACAGTAGATACACTAAAATAACAGTGTAATGCCGCTAAACAGATGACAGTATTATGCTGTGAAGCGTATATTTGATACAGCACAGTACTGTGATACTTTTTACAGTAATAAACTGTAGTGATAAATCACAGTATGTGTGCTGTAGAAAAACAGTTTTATACTGGAACCATTAGCTGCCAGTAGGTTACTGTAATTAAACGGTGAAAATTCTTACAGTAAGGGAGAGACCCGCCACCCAGCGGAGAAAACTCATTTCGGCCGCCAGCCTGTGCATCTCACGATCCACTCTTCCCTCACTCATGAACAAGACTCCAGGTACTTGAACTCATCCACTTGGGGCAAGATCTCCTGCCCAACCTCGAAATGGCACTCCACCCTTTCCCGGGCGAGAACCTCGGACTTGGAGGTGCTGATTCTCATCCCAGTCGCTTCACACTCGGCTGCGAACCAATCCAATGAGAGCTGAAGATCCTGGCCAGTTAAAGCCATAAGGACCACATCATCTGCAAAAAGGAGAGACCTAATCCTGCAGCCACCAAACCGGATCCCCTCAACGCCATGACTGCGCCTAGAAATTCTGTCCATAAAATTTATGAACACATTCGGTGACTAAGGGCAGCCAACACGAGGGTTGGACTCCGGTCCAACCCTCACTGGAAAGGGGTCCGACTTACTGCTGGCAATGCGGACCAAGCTCTGACACTGATCATACAGGGAGCGACCCGCCACAATCAGACATGCCGATACCCCATACTCTCTGAGCACTCCCCACAGGACTTCCCGGGGTGGCCACGGTCGAATGTCTTCTTCAAGTCCACAAAGCACATGTAGACTGGTTGGACAAACTCCCATGCACACTCAAGGACCCTGCCGAGAGTATAGAGCTGGTCTACCGTTCCACGACCAGGACGAAAACCACACTGTTCGTCCTGGATCCGAGGTTCCTCCTCTCCAGTACACATGAATAGACCTTACCGGGAAGGCTGAGGAGTGTGATCTACGATAGTTGGAACACACCCTCCGGTTCCCCTTCTTAAAGAGAGGAACCACCACCCCGGTCTGCCAATCCAGAGGTACCGCCCCTGATGTCCATGCGATGTTGCAGAGTCTTGTCAACTAAAACAGCCCCACAGCACCCAGAGCCTTAAGGAACTCCGGACGGAGCTCATCCACCCCCGCGGCCTTGCCACCGAGGAGCTTTTTAACTACCTTGGCAACCTCAGCCCCAGAAATAGGAGAGCCCACCACAGATTCCCCAGGCACTGCTTGGCCTGTCGGTATGCCCGCTGCCTCTGGAGTCCCATGAGCCAAAAGGACCAGATAAGCTCTTTCTTCAGCTTGACGGCATCCCGCACTGCTGGTGGCCACCAGCGGGTTCTAGGATTACCGCCACGACAGGCACCAAACACCTTGCGGCCACAGCTCCAATCAGCTGGCTTGACAAGAGAGGCACGGAACATGATCCATTCAGACTCAATGTCCAGCACCTCCTTTGTGACATGTTCAAAGTTCCTCCGGAGGTAGAAAAAGAAACTCTCTCTGACAGGAGACTGCTAGGCATTCCCAAAAGACTCTCACAATGCGTTTGGGCCTGCCAGGTCTGTCCGGGATCCTACCCCACCATCGGTGATCGGTAGAAAGCTCGCCCCTCTCTTCACCCGAGTGTCCAAAACATGAGGCCGCAAATCCCATGACACAACTACAAAGTCAATAATGGAACTGCGGCCGAGGGTGTCCTGGTGCCAAGTGCACATATGGACACCCTTATGTTTGAACATTGTGTTTGTTATGGACAATCCGTGACTAGCACAAAAGTCCAATAACAAAGCACCACTTGGGTTCAGATCCGGGTGGCCATTTTTCCCAATCACGACTCTCCAGGTTTCAAAGTCGTTGCCAACATGAGCGTTGAAGAACCCCAGCAGAACAAAGGAATCACCCGAGGGAGCACTCTCAAGGGAATCCAAAAAGAGTGGGTACTCTGAGCTGCTGTTTGGTGCGTAAACACCAACAACAGTCAGGACCCGTCACCCAACCCGAAAGCGGAGGGAAGTTACCATCTCGTCTTCTGGGTTAAGTCCAACGTGCAGGCTTTGAGCCGGGGGGCAACAAGAATTGCCAACCCAGCCTCTCATTACTTGCAACGCCAGAGTGGAAGAGAGTCCAACCCCTCTTGAGAGAACAGGTTCCAGAGCCCTCGCTGTGCGTCGAAGTGAGTCCAGCTTTATCTAGCCGGGAACTTCTCCACCTCGCGAGGTGACGTTCCACGTCCCAAGAGCGAGCTTATGTAGCCGATAATCGGACCGCCAAGTGCCCTGCCTTCGGCTTCCGCCCAGCTAACACTGCACCCGACCTCTATGACCCAGCCCATGAGTGGTGAGCCTATTGCAGGGGGGACCCACGTTGCCTCTTCGAGCTGGGCCCCATGGGCACCAGTCGCTCGCCATCGTGCCCCACCTCTGGGCCTGGCTCCACAGGGGAGCCACGGTGACCCGCGTCCGGGCGAGAAAATATCTAGGTCCTCGATTTGTACTTTTCATAAAGGTCTTTGAGCTGCTCTTTGTCTGATTCCTCACCTAGGACCTGTTTGTCTTGGGGGACCCTACCAGGGGGCATAGAAGCCCCCGGACAACATAGCTCCTAGGATCAGTGGGACACGCAAACCACAAAGGTGGCGGCTCAGAAAGCAGGTTATATAAACATAACTCCAAAACCAAACATGCAAGATGTCTAAACATGCCTGTAATATTGTATCAATGTGAGTTTTACTAGAATCGGTTGTTTTTTTAAGGCTTGCAAACACAAAAAGTTTTTTTTACTCAATATGACAGTAAGTTCTTAAAATGCTGAGATAATGTGAAAAAAGCAATACAAATGTATTCCAACATAATTCCTAAACCAAACATGCAAAATGTCTAAAAATGCCTGTAATATTGAATCCATGTGAGTTTTACTAGAATCATTTGTTTTTGTAAGGTTTGCAAATACAAAAATTGAGTTTTATGACAGACACAAGTTAGTTTTTTTACTCATTATAACAGTATAGATGTCATACTATATATTAAAGTTATATAAACATAACTCCAAAACCAAACGTGCATTATGTCCAAAATTGCCTGTAATATTGTATAGATGTGAGTTTTACTAGAATCAGGTTTGCAAATACAAAAATTGGGTTTTATGACAGTATACTGTCACACTCAATATATCAGTATAACTGTCATACTAAATCCATCCATTTTCTTCCGCTTATCCGAGGTCGGGTTGCGGGGGCAGCAGCCTAAGCAGAGAGCCCAGACTTCCCTCTCCCCAGCCACTTCGTCCAGCTCTTCTCGGGGGATCCCGAGGCGTTCCCAGGCCATAGTCTTTCCAATGTATCCTAGGTCTTCCCCATGGCCTCCTGCCGTTCGGACCTAGGGAGGCGTTCGGGTGGCATCCTGAGCAGATGCCCGAACCACCTCATCTGGCTCCTCTCAATGTGGAGGAGCAGCGGCTTTACACTGAGTTCCTCCCAGATGACAGAGCTTCTCACCCTATCTCTAAGGGAGAGACCCACCACCCGGCGGAGGAAACTCATTTCGGCCGCTTGTACCCGTGACCTTGTCCTTTCGGTCATAACCCAAAGCTCATGACCATAGGTGAGGATGGGAACGTTGATCGACCGGTAAATTGAAAGCTTTTCCTTCTGGCTCAGCTCCTTCTTCACCACAACGGATCGATATAGCGTCCTCATCACTGAAGACGCCGCACCGATCCGCCTGTAGATCTCAAAATCCACTCTATCCTCACTCGTGAACAAGACTCCTAGGTACTTGAACTCCTTCACTTGGGGCAAGATCTCTTTCCCAACCTCGAGATGGCACTCCACCCTTTCCCGGGCGAGAACCATGGACTCGGACTTGGAGGTGCTGATTCTCATCCCAGTCGCTTCACTGCGAACCGATCCAATGAAAGCTGAAGATCTTGGCCAGTTGAAGCCATCAGGACCACATCATCTGCAAAAAGCAGAGACCTAATCCTGCAGCCACCAAACCAGGCGCAGTCATGGCGTTGAGGGGATCCTCAAAGCCATGACTGCGCCTAGATATTCTGTCCATTAAAGTTATGAACAGAATCGGTGACAAAGGGCAGCCTTGGCGGAGTCCAACCCTCACTGGAAAGGGGTCCGACATACTGCCGGCAATGCGGACCAAGCTCTGACACTGATCATACAGGGAGACACCCGCCACAATCAGACATGCCGATACTCCATACTCTCTGAGCACTCCCCACAGGATTTGTCTTCTCCAAGTCCACAAAACTTATGTAGACTGGTTGGGCAAACTCCCATGCACACTCAAGGACCCTGCCGAGAGTATAGAGCTGGTCTACCGTTCCACGACCAGGACAAAAACCACACTGTTCGTCCTGGATCCGAGGTTCCTCCTCTCCATTACACATGAATAGACCTTACCGGGAAGGCTGAGGAGTGTGATCTACGATAGTTGGAACACACCCTCCGGTTCCCCTTCTTAAAGAGAGGTACCACCACCCCGGTCTGCCAATCCAGAGGTACCGCCCCCGATGTAGACGCAATGTTGCAGAGTCTTGTCAACCAAGACTGCCCCACAGCATCCAGAGCCTTAAGGAACTCCGGACGGAGCTCATATCCCCGGGGCCTTGCCACCGAGGAGCTTTTTAACTACCTTGGCAACCTCAGCCCCAGAAATAGGAGAGCCCACCACAGACTTCCCAGGCACTGTTTCCTCATAGGAAGACGTGTTGGTGGGACTGAGGAGGTCTCGCTTGGCCTGTCGGTATGCCCACTGCCTCTGGAGTCCCATGAGCCAAAAGGACCCGGTGGCTCTTTCTTCAGCTTGACAGCATCCCTCACTGCTGGTGGATTACCGCCACGACAGGCACCAAACACCTTGCGGCCACAGCTTCAATCAGCTGGCTCAACAAGAGAAGAACGGTCCAGAACATGGTCCACTCAGACTCAATGTCCAGCACCTCCCTCGTGACATGTTCAAAGTTCTTCCGGACATGTTCAAAGTTCTTCAGGAGACTCTGCTAGGTGTTCCCAGCAGACCCTTACAATACGTTTGGGCCTGCCAGGTCTGACCGGCATCCTCCCCTACCATCGGAGCCAGCTCACCACCAGGTGGTGGTTGGTGGAAAGCTCTGCCCCTCTCTTCACCGAGTGTCCAAAACATGAGGCCGCAAATCCCATGACACAACTACAAAGTCAATCATGCGGCCGAGGGTGTCCTTGTGCCAAGTGCACATATGGACACCCTTATGTTTGAACATTGTGTTTGTTATGGACAATCCGTGACAAGCACAAAAGTCCAATAACAAAGCACCACTTGGGTTCAGATCCGGGTGGCCATTTTTCCCAATCACGACTCTCCAGGTTTCACTGTCGTTGCCAACATAGCGTTGAAGTCCACCAGCAGAACAAGGGAATCACCCGCGGGAGCACTCTCCAGTACTCCCTCAAGGGAATCCAAAAAGAGTTGGTACTCTGAGCTGCTGTTTGGTGTGTAAACACAAACAACAGTCAGGACCCGTCACCCAACCCGAAGGCTGAAGGAAGCTACCATCTCGTCTATTGGGTTTAAAGTCCAACGTGCAGGCTTTGAGCCGGCGGGCAACAAGAATTGCCACCCCAGCCTCTCATTAGTTGCAACGCCAGTGTGGAATCTCTTCCACTCTGGCGTTGCAAGTAATGAAAGTTCAGCTCAGTCCAGCCCCTCTGAGAGAACAGGTTCCAGAGCCCTTGCTGTGAGTCCAACTATATCTAGCCGGGAACGTCTCCACCTCATGCACCAGCTCAGGCTCCTCCTCCCAGCGAGGTGACGTTCCATGTCCCAAGAGCGAGCTTATGTAGCCGATAATCGGACCACCAAGTGCCCTGCCTTCGGCTGCCGCCCAGCTCACACTGCACCCTCTATGACCCAGCCCATGAGTGGTGAGCCCTGGAGGGGGGATCCACGTTGCCTCTTCGAGCTGAGCACGGCTGGGCCCCATGGGGACAGGCCCGTCAATCGCCATCGTGCCACACCTCTGGGCCTGGCTCCACAGGGGAGCCACGGTGACCTGCGTCCGGGCGAGAAAAAATCTAGGTCCTCAATTGTACTTTTAATAAAGGTCTTTGAGCTGCTCTTTGTCTGATCCCTCACCTAGGACCTGTTTGTCTTGGGAGACCATAGAAGCCCCCGGACAACATAGTTCCTGGATCAGTGGGACACGCAAACCACAAAGGTGGCGGCTCAGAAAGCAGGTTATATAAATATAACTCCAAAACCAAACATGCAATCTGCCTAAACATGCCTGTAATATTGTATCAACGTGAGTTTTCCTAGAATCGGTTGTTTTTGTAAGGTTTGCAAATACAAAAATTAGGTTTTACTCACAATGACAAAATCACACTCAATATGACAGTTATTTAAACATAACTCATAAACCACACAAAAAAATGGCTAATAATGCCTGAAATAATGAATCATTGGGAGTTTTACTGAGTTTTACATTTTGCAAACACAAAAAGTATTTTTTTACTTGACTGTAATGTTCTTAGAACACTGAGATAAAGGGAACAAAGCAATAAAAATGTATTTAAACCTAACTCCTAAACAACACATGCAAAATGGCTAATAATACCTAGGGAGACATGTAACGTTGTTAGTTTAATAAAATGATCTTTTGTAAAGATATCAAAGACACAAGCTAGTTTTTTTTATTCAATATGACAGTATAACAGTCATACTAAATATGAAAGTTATATAAACATAACTCCAAAACCAAACATGTGTCATGTCTAAAAATGCCTGTAATAATGTATTTATGTGAGTTTGTAAGGTTTGCAAAAACAAAAAGTAGTTTTTTACTCAATATGAAAGTAATGTTCTTAGAATCCTGAGATAATTCGAAAAAAGCAATACAAATGTATTCAAACACAAATTTTAAACCAAACATGTAAATTGTCTAAAAATGCCTGTAATATTGAATCTATATAAGTTTTACTAGAATCAATTGTTTTTGTAAGGTTTGCAAATACAAAAATTAGGTTTTACACATAATGACATTAAAACTGTAACACTCAATATGACAATTATTTATTTATAACTCCTAACCACACATGAAACATGTCTAATAATGCGTGCAAAAATTTATCTTTGTGAGTGTTACTAGAAACATTTTCTTTTGTAAGGTTTGCAAAGACAGGTTAGTTTTTTTTACTCAATATGACAGTATAACTGCCACACTCAATATGACAGTTATTTAAACATAACTCTTAAACTACACATGAAAAATGATTAACAATGCCTGAAATAATGCATTCTTGTAAGTTTTACTCGAAACATATGCTTTTTTAAGGCTTGCAAACACAAAAATTATTTTTTTACTCAATATGACAGTAATGTTCTAAAATACTGAGAAAATACGAACAAATTAATAAAAATGATTCCAACATAATTCCTAAACCAAACATGCAAAATGTCTAAAAATGTCTGTAATATTGAATCCATGTGAGTTTTACTAGATTTAAATGATTTTGTAAGGTTTGCAAATACATAAATTAGGTTTTACTTACTATGTCATAACTGACAGTATATGACAGTAATTTAACCATAACTCAAACCACACATGAAAAATGGCTAATAATGCCTGAAATAATGCATCCTTGGCCGTTTTACTCGAAACACATGCTTTTTTAAATCTTGCAAACACAAAAAGTATTTCTTTTCCTCAATATGACTGTAATGTTCTTAAAATCCTGAGATAATGCGAAAAAAGCAATAAAAATGTATTTAAACATTACTCCTAAACAACATATGCAAAATGGCTAATAATGCCTGGAAACATGTATCTTTGTTAGTTTTACTGGAAAAATGATCTTTTGTAAAGTTTGCAAAGACACAAGCCAGTTTTTTTTTATTCAATATGACAGTATAACAGTCATATTAAATATGAAAGTTATATAAACATAACTCCAAAACCAAACATGTGTCATGTCTAAAAATGCCTGTAATAATGTATTAATGTGAGTTTGTAAGGTTTGCAAAAACAAAAACTAGTTTTTTACTCAATATGAAAGTAATGATCTTAGAATCCTGAGATAATGCGAAAAAAGCAATAAAAAATTATTTAAACATAACTCCTAAACAACCCAGGCAAAATGGGTAATAATGCCTGGAGACATGTATTTTTGTTAGTTTTACTAGAAAATTTATCTTTTGTAAAGTTTGCAAAGACACAAGCTAGTTGTTTTTATTCAATAAGACAGTATAACAGTCATACTAAATATGAAAGTTATATAAACATAACTCCAGAACCAAACGTGTGTCATGTGTAAAATTGCCTATAATAATGTATTTATGTGAGTCTGTAAGGTTTGCAAAAACAAAAAGTAGTTTTTTCCTCAATATGAAAGTAATGATTTTAGAATCCTGAGATAATGCGAAAAAAGCAATAAAAATGTATTTAAACATAATTCCTAAACAACCCATGCAAAATGGCTAATAATGCCTGGAGACATGTATCTTTGTTAGTTTTACTAGAAAAATGATATTTTGTAAGGATATCAAAGACACAAGCTAGTTTTTTTATTCAATATGACAGTATAACAGTCCTACTAAATATGAAAGTTATCAAAACATAACTCCAAAACCAAACATGTGTTATGTCTAAAAATGCCTGTAATAATGTATTTATGTGAGTTTGTAAGGTTTGCAAAAACAAAAAGTAGTTTTTTACTCAATATGAAAGTAATGATCTAAGAATCCTGAGATAATGCGAAAAAAGCAATAAAAATGTATTTAAACATAATTCCTAAACAACCCATGCAAAATGGGTAATAATGCCTGGAGACATGTATCTTTGTTAGTTTTACTAGAAAAATGATCTTTTGTAAAGTTTGCAAAGACACAAGCTAGTTTTTTTTTTAATTTACTATGACAGTATAACAGTCATACTAAATATAAAAGTTATATAAACATAACTCCAAAACCAAACATGTGTCATGTCTACAAATGTCTGTAATAATGTATTTATGTGAGTTTGTAAGGTTTGCAAAAACAAAAAGTAGTGTTTTACTCAATATGAAAGTAATGATCTTAGAATCCTGAGATAATGCGAAAAAAGCAATAAAAATGTATTCAAACACAACTTTTAAACCAAACATGTAAATTGTCTAAAAATGCCTGTAATATTGAATCTATGTACGTTTTACTAGAATCAATTGTTTTTGTAAGGTTTGCAAATACAAAAATTAGGTTTTACACATAATGACATTATAACTTTAACACTCAATATGAAAGTTATTTAATTATAACTCCTAAATACACATGAAACATGTCTAATAGCGTGAAAAAAATTATCTTTGTGAGTGTTGCTAGAAACATTTTCTTTTGTAAGGTTTGCAAAGACACAAGTGAGTTTTTTTTAACTCAATATGACAGTATAACGCCACACTCAATATGACAGTTATTCAAACATAACTCCTAAACCACACCTGAAAAATGGCTAATAATGCCTGAAATAATGCATCTTTGGGAGTTTTACTGGAAACATATGCTTTTTTTAAGGCTTGCAAACACAAAAATTATTTTTTTACTCAATATGACAGTAATGTTCTAAAAATCCTGAGATAATGTGAAAAAAGCAATACAAATGTATTACAACATAATTCCTAAACCAAACATGCAAAATGTCTGAAAATGCCTGTAATATTGAATCCATGTGAGTTTTATTTGAATCAGTTGTATGGTTTGCTAATACAAAAATTGGGTTTTATGACAAACACAAGTTAGTTATTTTACTCAACATAACAGTTTAGCTGTCATACTATGTATGAAAGTTATATAAACATAACTCCAAAACCAAACTTGCATTATGTCCAAAACTGCCTGTAATATTGTATATATGTGAGTTTTACTAGAATCAGGGTTGCAAATACAAAAATTGGGTTTTATGACAGTATACTGTCACACTCAATATGACAGTTATTTAAACATAACTCAAACAACACATGCAAAATGGCTAATAATGCCTGGAGCATGTATCTTAGTTAGTTTTACTAGAAAAATGGTATTTTGTAAGGTTTGCAAAGACACAAGTTAGTTGTTTTTTTTATTCAATATGACAGTATAACTTTCTAAATATGAAAGTTATATAAACATAACTCTAAAACCAAACATGCATTATGTCTAAAAATGCCTGTAATGTTGTATCTGTGTGAGTTTAACTAGATTTAGTTGTTTTTGTAAGGTTTGCAAATACAAAATAAGGGTTTTACTCACTATGACAGTTTACTGTCACACTCAATCTGACAGTTATTTATTTAAATATAACTCCTAAACCACACATGCAAAATGGCTAATAATGCCTGGAGATATGTATCTTTGTGAGTTTTACTAGAAACATTATATTGTGTAAGGTTTAGTTAGTTTTTGTACTCAATCTGACAGTATAACTGTCATTCTAAATCCATCCATTTTCTTCCGCTTATCCGAGGTCGGGTTGCGGGGGCAGCAGCCTGAGCAGAAAATCCCAGACTTCCCTCTCCCCAGCCACTTCGTCCAGCTCTTCTCGGGGTATTCCGAGGCGTTCCCAGGCCAGCCGGGGACATAGTCTTTCCAATGTGTCCTAGGTCTTCCCCGTGGCCTCCTGCCACACCTCCCTAGAGGCGTTCGGGTGGCATCCTGAGCAGATGCCCGAACCACCTCATGGCTCCTCTCAATGTGGAGGAGCAGCGGGTTTACTTTGAGTACCTCCCGGATGACAGAGCTTCTCACCCTGTCTCTAAGGGAGAGACTCACCACCCGGCAGAGGAAACGCATTTCGGCCGCTTGTCCTTTCGGTCATAACCCAAAGCTGGGAACGTAGATCGACGGTAAATTGAGAGCTTTTCCTTCTGGCTCAGCTCCTTCTTCACCACAACGGATCGATATAGCGTCCTCAATACTGAAGACGCCGCACCAATCCGCCTGTGGATCTCTCGATCCACTCTATCCTCACTCGTGAACAAGACTCCTAGGTACTTGAACTCCTCCACTTGGGGCAAGATCTCCTCCCCAACCTGGAGATGGCACTCGACCCTTTCCTGCGTGGACTTGGACTTGGAGGTGCTGATTCTCATCCCAGTCGCTTCACACTCAAGGACCCTGCCGAGAGTATAGACCTGGTCTACCGTTCCACGACCAGGACGAAAACCACACTGTTCGTCCTGGATCCGAGTTTCCTCCTCTCCAGTACACATGAATAGACCTTACCGGGAAGGCTGAGGAGTGTGTTTCACGATAGTTGGAACACACCCTCCGGTTCCCCTTCTTAAAGAGAGGAACCACCACCCCGGTCTGCCAATCCAGAGGTACCGCCCCCAATGTTCACGCGATGTTGCAGAGTCTTGTCAACCAAGACAGCCCCACAGTATCCAGAGCCTTAAGGAACTCATCCACCACCGGGGCCTTGCCACAGAGGAGCTTTTTAACTACCTAGGCAACCTAAGCCCCAGAAATAGGAGAGTCCACCACAGACTCCCCAGGCACTGCTTGGCCTGTCGGTATGCCCGCTGCCTCTGGAGTCCCATGAGCCAAAAGGACCCGATAGGCTCTTTCTTCAGCTTGACGGCATCCCTCACTGCTGGTGGCCACCAGCGAGTTCTAGGATTACCGCCACGACAGGCACCAAACACCTTGCGGCCACAGCTCCAATCAGCAGGCTCGACAAGAGAGGCACGGAACATGGTCCACTCAGACTCAATGTCCAGCACCTCCCTCGTGACATGTTCAAAGTTCTTCCTTATGTTTGAACATTGTGTTTGTTATGGACAATCCGTGACGAGCACAAAAGTCCAATAACAAAGCACCACTTGGGTTCAGATCCGGGTGGCCATTTTTCCCAATCACGACTCTCCAGGTTTCACTGTCCTTGCCAACATGAGCATTGAAGTCCCCCAACAGAACAAGGGAATCACCCGAGGGAGCACTCTCCAGTACTCCCTCAAGGGAATCCAAAAAGAGTGGGTACTCTGAGCTGCTGTTTGGTGCGTAAACACAAACAACAGTCAGGACCCGTCACCCAACCGGAAGGCGGAGGGAAGCTACCATCTCGTCTACTGGGTTAAAGTCCAACGTGCAGGCTTTGAGCAACAACAATTGCCACCCCAGCCTCTCATTGCTTGCAACGCCAGAGTGGAAGAGAGTCCAGCCCCTCTTGAGAGAACAGGTTCCAGAGCCCTTGCTGTGCGTCGAAGTGAGTCCAACTATATCTAGCCGGAACTTCTTCACCTCGCGCACCAGCTCAGGCTCTTTCCCTCCCAGCGAGGTGACGTTCCACGTCCCAAGAGCGAGCTTATGTAGCCGATAATCGGACCGCCAAGTACCCTGCCTTCGGCTGCCACCCAGTTCACACTGCATCCGACCTCTATGACCTCAATGGGCCCATGAGTGGTGAGCCCATTGGAGGGTTGACCCACGTTGCCTCTTCGAGGCAGGGCCCCATGGAGACAGGCCCGGCCACCAGTCGCTCGCCATCGTGCCCCACCTTTGCGCCTGGCTCCACAGGGGAGCCACGGTGACCTGCGCCTGGGCGAGAAAAAATCTAAGTCCTCGATTTGTACTTTTCATAAAGGTCTTTGAGCTGCTCTTTGTCTGATCCCTCACCTAGGACCTTTTCTCAGGGGATCCCGAGGCGTTCCCAGGCCAGCCGGGAGACATAGTGTTCCCAATGTGTCCTGGGTCTTCCCCGTGGCCTCCAGGATGACAGAGATTCACCTTCACCAGGGGTGTCAAACTCAAATACAGAGTGGGCCAAAGTTTAAAACTGAACAAAGCCGCGGGCCAAGGTTGAACAAATTAACCTTTTAATAGGGACCCAAACAAGTTTTGCATTGAATATTGAACAAGCAAGGCTTATATAACTTTATAGTGACATGCAAAATGGAGTTTCAAATAATAATAATAATAATTAAAAAATATCAATTGCATATCAAATACAATTTAAATAAAAATTGAATGCCTCTTTTCTATTTGCAGCCTTCTGAGGTAAATATCAACATTAACTTTTTCCACAGGCTAATAAATTTGAAAATAAAATAACAATGAATAAAACAACCATTCAGGACTTTAAACTGCTCAGTTTGCAACACACTGATCTAATTTGATGTGCCCAAGCCAGATACCTAGCATCTTTTTTTAGATGCTAGTTCTTTAATGTCGGGGCTCAGGCTTTGAGCTGAGGCAACTTTCATTATCGAACGAAGGTGTTCAACAGTCATATCTCGTACACCCAATTCTAACATCATTCACACCCAGTCACAAGATATGTGCAGCTTCAGCACGCATACACAAATGAATGCAACGCATACTTCATCAACAGCGATACAGGTTACACTAAAGGGTGCCAGTATAAAAAACTTTAACACTGTTAGAAATATACGCCACACTGTGAACCCACACCAAACAAAAATAAAAAACACTTTTCGGGAGAACATCCGCACCGTACCATAACATAAACACAAAAGAACTAATACCCAGAATCTTTTGCAGCACTAACTCTTTCGGGACGCTACAAAATACACCCCCGCTACCACCAAACCCCCCCCCCCCCCCACACACACACACACCTTGTAGCGTCCCGGAAGATTTAGTGCTACAAAGGGTTCTGGGTATTTGTTGTGTTGTGTTTATGTTGTGTTACGGTGCGGATGTTCTCCCGAAATGTGTTTGTCATTCTTGTTTGGTGTGGATTCACAGTGTGGCGTATATTTCTAAAAGTGTTAAAGTTTTTTATTTGGCTACCGTCAGTGTAACCTGTATCGCTGTTGATGAAGTATGCATTGCATTCAATTGTGTGTGTGTTGGTGCTTCTGAGTAACCCCTGGCTGCAGCCCGCAGATCGAGGAGGGGCTTATTTTCCCTCAATGTGGGCGGGCTTAATGTTGAGCCCGCGGGCTCCATCTGGTGGCGGAGATCCGAATATGGAAAAAGGTTCATGTATTTGATAGACTTAGACATTCCTACTTTTAACTTGTCAAATGTGTTTTTTTACGATGAAAATATATATATATATATATATATATATATATATATATATATATATATATATATATATATATATATATATATATATATATATATATATATATATATATATATATATATATATATAAATATATATATATATACATATATATATATATATATATATATATATATATATATATATATATATATATATATATATATATATATATATATATATATATATATATATATATATAAACCATAGCATTTACCATGAAAAAAAAAGAATAATAATTATATATAAACCATAGCATTTCCAAAAGATAATAACATATTATTTTGCACACTCAATTATATTAGCTAAGTCAAATAAACCAAAGACAGAATACTTTGCATCATTGATTGTATTTTTCACCCCAGGTTAAAAATGTTTGATCTGTAAAGAAAAAAAAAATGTTGTAGCCTAGCCAAATACATTCCTTAAGCTTCCATAAATGTTTAACAATGGCAAGTATCAAGGTATTTTTCTGGCCCATAACAAGCAACCCTGTTCCCTGTTTCCAGTTCTGTTCATTTTCCACTGTCTAGAAAGGAAACCGATTGCGGTTCTTATAGGCACAATAACAATGCAAGATGTAAAACTAAGGTAATTGAAATAAGTGGAGGAATTACGCTTTAGTCTAGCAATAGTTGACTACAAGACTAATTAATCACATGACCTCTCACCTGTAGCCCTCCTTGCACTCGTCGCCGTTTTCTGTCCTGCAATCGGTCTTCTTCAGACCTTAGTGATTTAATGACAACATACATTCACTATGAAAACATTCATGTTGGTCTGTTGACCGTGAGTAAAACATTTTTTTTGTGATTTGTGATATTCAAAGCACTTACGGCATGGGGAAGTTCTGCAGGAGAGCGAGACACCACCATCTCCTAATTTGCAGCATGTTTTCCTTTGAAGAAGGAAATGCAGGAAGATGTTTATATCCATCCATCCATCCATTTTCTACCGCTGATTCCCTTCGGTGTCGCGAGGGGCGCTGGAGCCTATCTCAGCTACAATTGGGCGGAAGGTGGGGTACACCCTGGACAAGTCGCCACCTCATCGCAGAGATGTTAATATGTTGTAAAAAAAATAACACCTTGTACACTAAGCATAATGTGTCACGATTTACACATACCTCTCTGAAATCACAATTGGCCCCCATTACAATGTACAGAGTGTACTGTAAGCCAAGAGGTACTGCTTAATATAATGTCAGGCGTATTCCCAAGGATACATTTTTTTCAATACAAATTAATGTGGTTTTAATGTAGCAAGCAAACATTTTGACAGACAACAGCAATGCTATAACATGCTGATTTGGTCTTACCATCAAAACAAACACGCCACAGTTGTTGGAGCACCCTTGCTTTGTTAGGCCCTGAGGTGTGAACAATGTATTTTAATAAAAGTATGGCAAGAAAATAGTAAAAAGTTAGCAAGTGCTATTATGTAATGTCTCACCTGGACATCATTCACACCAAGCTCTCTCCAGGGGCCAGAAGAGAGGCTGTGAGCAACGTGTCTGTACAAATAATAAGCGAAATAAAAGTCACTCAACTTCAATCAACTTTTGATTGAAAAGCACGCATAAACGCTTGGAACAAAGCCTGAACTGAATAAGGAAAAGGTTGGAACTTCAAATCAAAAAGTTTTCATAACAGGCTTAAACAGAACTGCCCGTCTCAAAAAAGATAAATAGTTCTGTTTCCATCTGTTTAAGAAATCAAAATAGTTGGAATATGGAATGGAATATTTTACATCAAATAAAAACAGAACCATTAATTAAAACAAACAAAGGACAAGTGGTTTAAAACAGAACTACCACTGTCCAGGAGGTGCCCTAAAAACCTGAATAGACTGGTTCTACTCTCATCTCTCCAAGACATGAGACAGCTAGTGGAAGAAAACAAAGTTTTAATACGTGTATGATTATATGAGTGACATTCATAGATAACCACAGTGGCACAATAGTTAACTTTACCAGTTGTTCCTGGCTGTCTTGGAGTTTCTGTCCCCAGTATGCAGTGTGTGCTGAAAACTTGTGGAGACTAGGGAAGTCTCCATGAGGTCTCTGCTCACTGTCATCATTTACTAGTGTAGAAAGCAACAACCGAAAAATAAAATCAAGTGTGAAATGTCACATTTCTCATTTGAATGATGTGCAAAATAGAGCCAAAACTTTTTGATTTGAAGTTCCAACCTTTTCCTTATTCAGTTCAGGCTTTGTTCCAAGCGTTTATGCGTGCTTTTCAATCAAAAGTTGATTGAAGTTGAGTGACTTTTATTTCGCTTATTATTTGTACAGACACGTTGCTCACAGCCTCTCTTCTGGCCCCTGGAGAGAGCTTGGTGTGAATGATGTCCAGGTGAGACATTACATAATAGCATTTGCTAACTTTTTACTATTTTCTTGCCATACTTTTATTAAAATACATTGTTCACACCTCAGGGCCTAACAAAGCAAGGGTGCTCCAACTACTGTGGCGTGTTTGTTTTGATGGTAAGACCAAATCAGCATATTATATGCATTGCTGTTGTCTGTCAAAATGTTTGCTTGCTACATTAAAAACCACATTCATTTGTATTGAAAAAAATGTATCCTTGGGAATACGCCTGACATTATATTAAGCAGTACCTCTTGGCTTACAGTACACTCTGTACATTGTAATGGGGGCCAATTGTGATTTCAGAGAGGTATGTGTAAATCGTGACACATTATGCTTAGTGTACAAGGTGTTATTTTTTTTACAACATATTAACATCTCTGCGATGAGATGGCGACTTGTCCAGGGTGTACCCCGCCTTCCGCCCAATTGTAGCTGAGATAGGCTCCAGCGCCCCTCGCGACCCCGAAGGGAATAAGCGGTAGAAAATGGATGGATGGATGGATATTAACATCTTCCTGCATTTCCTTCTTCAAAGGAAAAGATGCTGCAAATTAGGAGATGGTGGTGTCTCGCTCTCCTGCAGAACTTCCCCATGCCGTAAGTGCTTTGAATATCACAAATCACAAAAAAAATGTTTTACTCACGGTCAACAGACCAACATGAATGTTTTCATAGTGAATGTATGTTGTCATTAAATCACTAAGGTCTGAAGAAGACCGATTGCAGGACAGAAAACGGCGACGAGTGCAAGGAGGGCTACAGGTGAGAGGTCATGTGATTAATTAGTCTTGTAGTCAACTATTGCTAGACTAAAGCGTAATTCCTCCACTTATTTCAATTACCTTAGTTTTACATCTTGCATTGTTATTGTGCCTATAAGAACCGCAATCGGTTTCCTTTCTAGACAGTGGAAAATGAACAGAACTGGAAACAGGGAACAGGGTTGCTTGTTATGGGCCAGAAAAATACCTTGATACTTGCCATTGTTAAACATTTATGGGAGCTTAAGGAATGTATTTGGCTAGGCTACAACATTTTTTTTCTTTACAGATCAAACATTTTTAGCCTGGGGTGAAAAATAAAATCAATGATGCAAAGTCTTCTGTCTTTGGTTTATTTGACTTTGCTAATATAATTGAGTGTGCAAAATAATATGTGTCTATACTCTTATGGAAATGCTATGGTTTAGATATATATTTTTTTAAATAGTTTTTTCATGGTAAAAAAAAATACATTTGACAAGTTAAAAGTAGGAATGTCTAAGTCTATCAAATACATGAACCTTTTTCCATACTATGGTTTATATATATTTTTTTTAAATTGTTTTTTCATGGTAAAAAAAAATACATTTGACAAGTTTTTTTTGTGTTTTTTTTTGCAAATATTTGTATTGAATTTTACAGTTAAAATCACATTTAACAGTCATACTTTGGTCACGCAAAACCTTCATACAATCGCACATCCACTCATACCCACTCACATGCACACTTGAGGAGAGAGGTGCACTTAAACTTTAACAATTCAAGGTTTACAGTATAAACAGTATTAGAAAAGATACCCAGATATTGTATATATATATATATATATATATATATATATATATATATATATTATATATATATCCATCCATCCCGCTCTGGCTCAGGATCAGCTACAGGCTATCCAGACCATAGTGGATGAACATTCCTCGGCATCAAGGATCCTCAGGAAGTGATCCCAAGATCACCTCTCGAGGACCTCTCCACCGTTCACACTTAAAAAAGAAAAGGAAAGTCACAGAAGTTGATCAGATGTAAAACAATACAAAATAAAAAGACACAAAAAATAAATAAATAAATAAGCAAATAAACCGTGGCAAGGCCATATCAGAAGTAACAAAAAAAACACAATAATAGTGTAGGATCAATACAGAAAATAATGAAGATAATAAAAAAGGAATAAAACTACAAAAAAGATGGCAGATACATTTGACAAGTTAAAAGTAGGAATGTCTAAGTCTATCAAATACATGAACCTTTTTTCATACTATGGTTTATATATATATATATTTTTTATTGTTTTTTCATGGTAAAAAAAATACATTTGACAAGTTAAAAGTAGCTTTATTGACGTTTGAGAATGTGTGCTGCCGGATCTCCGCCACCAGATGGAGCCCGCGGGCTCAACGTTGAGACCCGCCCACATTGAGGGAAAATAAGCCCCTCCTCGATCTGCGGGCTGCAGCCAGGGGCACTTGGCAGAAGCTGTACTGACATGAAACTGGGCCGGCACTCGTTTGACTAGCTGAAAAAAAAAAATCAAAAAAAATTCGGGAGGAGTGCTGGAGTCACTCCCGGGAGGGTTGGCAAGTATTAGAAGTAGCGGTGAATGCGGTGTTACCGCGGCACTGCCGCAATGTATAATCGCCGGTCCAGCTTTAGTGTTAATTTGATATTGCCTCAAGGGCCAAGTCAAATTACACGTTGGGCCAAATTTGGCCCACGGGCCAGAGTTTGACACCCATGACCTTCACTGTAAAAAATTACTGTAAAAATAAAAAATAAAATTACAGTTATATACTCCATCCATCCATCCATTTTCTACCGCTTATTCCCTTCGGGGTCACGGGGGGCGCTGGAGCCTATCTCAGCTACAATCAGGCGGAAGGCGGGGTACACCCTGGACAAGTCGCCACCTCATCGCAGGGCCAACACAGATAGACAGACAACATTCACACTCACATTCACACACTAGGGCCAATTTAGTGTTGCCAATCAACCTATCATGTTCTTCTTAAATGCAGTTAAGTACTGTAAATTTTGTTGCATTTTTCAAAAAATATCGACCAGCAGTAAGTTACTGTAAAACCTACAGTGTAATTCAATATTTTTCAGACATGTTTCTTGGGTCCGCCCACAATTCGTCCAACCGAGCTTCATTTCACCTGGCTAAATCCATCCTACTGCATCGTGTGTTTTTGATAACAAGGTAAGAGTCACTTGTACCTTGATGTGTCATTTTCTGTTTGAATTACTTTATATATATATTTATAAAGTCCGAAATGTCAGCATCACAGACACTATCGTTGACCACGCGCATGTACCGCCGCATGCTAGCTAGCTAAGTTTTCTTCTTTTTTGTCATAGTCATCATAAAAGATGATAACTTGCAACATATGTGCTACGACTTGCAGCAATGTATTTGCGTATGTTAGACACATGCGAAGTCATAGTTGTATGCCTAGTGTGCTTTCCCTAAATGCACAAGAGTTTTTTCCAACTTCTCAGCCTTCAAAACTCACAGCCGTCGTCATAAATATGGCAAGAGTAGGACTGATATGTATAGCGCAGAAGGTTTACCTTGTAATATTGTCTCATGTAGCGCTAAGTGCGATGATATACGGGCCCTTCTCCTGCATTTGAAAAGTCATATTACCGAAGGTAGGACAGTTACGTGCCCCTTCAGTCAATGTGAAAAAAGATTTACAGTTAAGTCTACTTTCACATCGCACGTGTCAAGGAAGCACTACGGCTACACTGAACGAAGTTTGACTTGATCAACAGCAAATCCAAGCAGCTCTTGTGTTATTAACACTGATGATGACTATTGTGATATGCAACTTGAGAATTCAGGATATTCCTGTTATGAAGACATGGAGGTCTACTTGCATTAAAAAAATGTTCACAGCACTGAAAAAAGGTTGAGAACCACTGTCTTAGGACAGTGGTTCTCAACCTTTTTTCAGTGATGTACCCCTGTGAACATTTTTTAAATTCAAGTACCCCCTAATCAGAGCAAAGCATTTTTGGTTGAAAAAAAGAGATAAAGAAGTAAAATACAACACTATGTCATCAGTTTCTGATTCATTAAATTGTATAACAGTGCAAAATATTGCTCATTTGTTGTGGTCTTTCTTGAACTATTTGGAAAAAAAGATATAAAAATAACTAAAAACTTGTTGAAAAATAAACAAGTGATTCAATTATAAATGAAGATTTTTACACATAGAAGTAATCAACTTAAAGTGCCCTCTTTGGGGATTGCAATAGAGATCCATCTGGATTCATGAACTTCATTCTCAACATTTCTTCACAAAAAAAGAAATCTTTAACATCAATATTTATGGAACATGTCCACTACGCTTTAACCAAGCCTCCATTGTTTTCTACATGGATAGTTGATTGACAGTTGGTGCCGTGTGGCACCGCCAGTTAGAGTCAAACCATCATGGCATGGGGGAAACTCTGGCTTTATGGTAATGAATGGAATAGCCTACTTGATTAGTTGTTCAGTTTATGAACTTACATTCATATTTTGTCGAAGTATTATTCAATAAATATATTTATAAAGGATTTTTGAATTGTTGCTATTTTTAGAATATTTAAAAAAAATCTCACGTACCCCTTGGCATACCTTCAAGTACCCCCAGGAGTACGCGTACCCCCATTTGAGAACCACTGCCTTAGGAGACTAGATGTAAACAGAGGAAAGAGAGAGCGAGTGAGGTGGCCATTCCAAATACTTTTAAAATGCTACCCATATTGGATACTGTTTAGGAACATAAACTGCATTTCTTGACTGTACCAGTTGCTGGTGACAAAGTCACAATAAAACGTTGGATGATCAGCATGGAAGGTGATGTCATCTGCAAAGGCGTCCAACCTAGCTTAATCTCAGGGCTTGCTGCCCTTCTTGCCACCTACTATGTGTTCAACTTGGAATACCAAGAGGAAGGTCCTCGGACATTGGAATTTGTTCAAAGGTAAATCCTCTTGATACTGTTGAAATACTGTTAGGATATTTTATTTTATATTTCTCACCTCTGTTCAGGAATTTGACTTGTCATTTCCCCAATTGTGTGCCTTAAATCAATGACTCTTCTGTTCCTTTGTGTACCTTCTTATTAGGGACCGAAGCACCAGTTTGACTCTAGGATACAGAGAAGGTAGGTAATGTGCAGGTAAAGATATGTTGACTGGGTCAAAGAAGGAAGCACCTGTTTGACCCCAGGATGCAGAAAAAGTAGGTAATTTGCAGGTAAAGATATGTTGACTGGATGATGGCAGGAAGCACCAGCTTGACCTGAGAATGCAGAGCAAGTAGGTAATGTGCGGGTGAAGATATGTTGAATGGGTAAAGGCAGGAAGCACCAGTGTGACCCCACCATGCAGGGAAGGTAGGTAATGTGCGGGTGAAGGTATGTTGAATGGGTGAAAGAAGGAAGCGCAGGTGTGGTCGAGGCCATGCAGACAAGGTAGGTATGTGCAGGTGAAGATATGTTGTATGGTGAAAGAAAGAAGCACCAGTGTGACCCAAGGATGCAGGGAAGGTAGGTAATGTGCAGGTAAAGATATGTTGAATGGGTGAAGGCAGGAAACACCAGCTAGACGCCAGGATACAGAGAAGGTAGGTAATGTGCAGGTAAAGATATGTTGAATGAGTAAAGGCAGGAAACACCAGCTTGACTCCAGGATACAGAGAATGTAGGTAATGTGCAGGTAACGATATGTTGAATGGGTAAAGGTAGAAAGCACCAGCGTGACCACACTATGCAGAGAAGGTAGGTAATGTGCAGGTAAAGATATGTTGAATGGGTAAAGGCAAGAAGCACCAGTGTGACCCCAGGATGCAGAGAAAATAGGTAATGAGCAGGTAACGATATGTTAAATGGGTGAAAGCAGGAAACATCAGCGTAAATACACGGTCCCGTAGATGGAGAGAAAACATAAATAGAGAGAGGGATTGGGGAGGCTTTAGCATTGTCTTCCTCTCTGAATTTGTCTTAATGGGTTTTAGAGCATTCACTCATCTACAGCTGTGGTTATGGTATAGGCTCACAAAAATCCTAAAATTGATATTAATATTTGTGCAGTGCATATTCCTAAATAACAATGTGAGGGGGGTTCTGTATCGACTGCAAGTAATCTTCAATCACAACAGAATATCTAATATGCTTTCTCTCTTTTTTAGGCGATTCATTGGCGTTAACCCTGAGAGGGGAACAAAGGCTAGCCAGGGAAAGGTGGTGTCCAAGAAGACCGGGAAGCTGGTCCAGAAAAAGGCAGCAACTGTAAATCCTCACGTAGCCACCCTTATAAAACATCTCACAGACTTTGAGTGGGGCTTTATGTAGCCGACAACTAAACACTGGACTCGTGTTCAGTGTTTTGTCTCCAGTTAGAAATTAAGTGGACATGTTATAAATGTTAAAATGCTTTACTGAAAATAAGAAGAATGCACTAAATGTACTTTGAATGTATTTGATGCACAATAAATAATTGGTTAATAAAAACATAATCTTGCAAGGCCATTTCTCCAGTCATTTTTATGCCAGCAGATTGCAGGGATTTTGATTTTGAAAAATTAAAAGTTCAACTCATTAACTTCTAGTGGCATTATACTGTAAAGCTCAGTCTATAGTGCTTACAATTATTTTACTGTAATTAACTGTTAATGGATATTACAGTAGATACACTAAAATAACAGTGTAATGCCGCTAAACAGATGACAGTATTATGCTGTGAAGCGTATATTTGATACAGCACAGTACTGTGATACTTTTTACAGTAATAAACTGTAGTGATAAATCACAGTATGTGTGCTGTAGAAAAACAGTTTTATACTGGAACCATTAGCTGCCAGTAGGTTACTGTAATTAAACGGTGAAAATTCTTACAGTAAGGGAGAGACCCGCCACCCAGCGGAGAAAACTCATTTCGGCCGCCAGCCTGTGCATCTCACGATCCACTCTTCCCTCACTCATGAACAAGACTCCAGGTACTTGAACTCATCCACTTGGGGCAAGATCTCCTGCCCAACCTCGAAATGGCACTCCACCCTTTCCCGGGCGAGAACCTCGGACTTGGAGGTGCTGATTCTCATCCCAGTCGCTTCACACTCGGCTGCGAACCAATCCAATGAGAGCTGAAGATCCTGGCCAGTTAAAGCCATAAGGACCACATCATCTGCAAAAAGGAGAGACCTAATCCTGCAGCCACCAAACCGGATCCCCTCAACGCCATGACTGCGCCTAGAAATTCTGTCCATAACATTTATGAACACATTTGGTGACTAAGGGCAGCCAACACGAGGGTTGGACTCCGGTCCAACCCTCACTGGAAAGGGGTCCGACTTACTGCTGGCAATGCGGACCAAGCTCTGACACTGATCATACAGGGAGCGACCCGCCACAATCAGACATGCCGATACCCCATACTCTCTGAGCACTCCCCACAGGACTTCCCGGGGTGGCCACGGTCGAATGTCTTCTTCAAGTCCACAAAGCACATGTAGACTGGTTGGACAAACTCCCATGCACACTCAAGGACCCTGCCGAGAGTATAGAGCTGGTCTACCGTTCCACGACCAGGACGAAAACCACACTGTTCGTCCTGGATCCGAGGTTCCTCCTCTCCAGTACACATGAATAGACCTTACCGGGAAGGCTGAGGAGTGTGATCTACGATAGTTGGAACACACCCTCCGGTTCCCCTTCTTAAAGAGAGGAACCACCACCCCGGTCTGCCAATCCAGAGGTACCGCCCCTGATGTCCATGCGATGTTGCAGAGTCTTGTCAACTAAAACAGCCCCACAGCATCCAGAGCCTTAAGGAACTCCGGACGGAGCTCATCCACCCCCGCGGCCTTGCCACCGAGGAGCTTTTTAACTACCTTGGCAACCTCAGCCCCAGAAATAGGAGAGCCCACCACAGATTCCCCAGGCACTGCTTGGCCTGTCGGTATGCCCGCTGCCTCTGGAGTCCCATGAGCCAAAAGGACCAAATAAGCTCTTTCTTCAGCTTGACGGCATCCCGCACTGCTGGTGGCCACCAGCAGGTTCTAGGATTACCGCCACGACAGGCACCAAACACCTTGCGGCCACAGCTCCAATCAGCTGGCTTGACAAGAGAGGCACGGAACATGATCCATTCAGACTCAATGTCCAGCACCTCCTTTGTGACATGTTCAAAGTTCCTCCGGAGGTAGAAAAAGAAACTCTCTCTGACAGGAGACTGCTAGGCATTCCCAAAAGACTCTCACAATGCGTTTGGGCCTGCCAGGTCTGTCCGGGATCCTACCCCACCATCGGTGATCGGTAGAAAGCTCGCCCCTCTCTTCACCCGAGTGTCCAAAACATGAGGCCGCAAATCCCATGACACAACTACAAAGTCAATAATGGAACTGCGGCCGAGGGTGTCCTGGTGCCAAGTGCACATATGGACACCCTTATGTTTGAACATTGTGTTTGTTATGGACAATCCGTGACTAGCACAAAAGTCAATAACAAAGCACCACTTGGGTTCAGATCCGGGTGGCCATTTTTCCCAATCACGACTCTCCAGGTTTCAAAGTCGTTGCCAACATGAGCGTTGAAGAACCCCAGCAGAACAAAGGAATCACCCGAGGGAGCACTCTCAAGGGAATCCAAAAAGAGTGGGTACTCTGAGCTGCTGTTTGGTGCGTAAACACCAACAACAGTCAGGACCCGTCACCCAACCCGAAAGCGGAGGGAAGTTACCATCTCGTCTTCTGGGTTAAGTCCAACGTGCAGGCTTTGAGCCGGGGGGCAACAAGAATTGCCAACCCAGCCTCTCATTACTTGCAACGCCAGAGTGGAAGAGAGTCCAACCCCTCTTGAGAGAACAGGTTCCAGAGCCCTCGCTGTGCGTCGAAGTGAGTCCAGCTTTATCTAGCCGGGAACTTCTCCACCTCGCGAGGTGACGTTCCACGTCCCAAGAGCGAGCTTATGTAGCCGATAATCGGACCGCCAAGTGCCCTGCCTTCGGCTTCCGCCCAGCTAACACTGCACCCGACCTCTATGACCCAGCCCATGAGTGGTGAGCCTATTGCAGGGGGGACCCACGTTGCCTCTTCGAGCTGGGCCCCATGGGCACCAGTCGCTCGCCATCGTGCCCCACCTCTGGGCCTGGCTCCACAGGGAGCCACGGTGACCCGCGTCCGGGCAAGAAAATATCTAGGTCCTCGATTTGTACTTTTCATAAAGGTCTTTGAGCTGCTCTTTGTCTGATTCCTCACCTAGGACCTGTTTGTCTTGGGGGACCCTACCAGGGGGCATAGAAGCCCCCGGACAACATAGCTCCTAGGATCAGTGGGACACGCAAACCACAAAGGTGGCGGCTCAGAAAGCAGGTTATATAAACATAACTCCAAAACCAAACATGCAAGATGTCTAAACATGCCTGTAATATTGTATCAATGTGAGTTTTACTAGAATCGGTTGTTTTTTTACGGCTTGCAAACACAAAAAGTTTTTTTTACTCAATATGACAGTAGGTTCTTAAAATGCTGAGATAATGTGAAAAAAGCAATACAAATGTATTCCAACATAATTCCTAAACCAAACATGCAAAATGTCTAAAAATGCCTGTAATATTGAATCCATGTGAGTTTTACTAGAATCATTTGTTTTTGTAAGGTTTGCAAATACAAAAATTGAGTTTTATGACAGACACAAGTTAGTTTTTTTACTCATTATAACAGTATAGATGTCATACTATATATTAAAGTTATATAAACATAACTCCAAAACCAAACGTGCATTATGTCCAAAAT
This sequence comes from Entelurus aequoreus, assembly GCF_033978785.1. NCBI lineage: Eukaryota > Metazoa > Chordata > Actinopteri > Syngnathiformes > Syngnathidae > Entelurus > Entelurus aequoreus. Next base: position 261,046 of record NW_026907974.1, read on the forward strand.
TGCCTGTAATATTGTATAGATGTGAGTTTTACTAGAATCAGGTTTGCAAATACAAAAATTGGGTTTTATGACAGTATACTGTCACACTCAATATATCAGTATAACTGTCATACTAAATCCATCCATTTTCTTCCGCTTATCCGAGGTCGGGTTGCGGGGGCAGCAGCCTAAGCAGAGAGCCCAGACTTCCCTCTCCCAGCCACTTCGTCCAGCTCTTCTCGGGGGATCCCGAGGCGTTCCCAGGCCATAGTCTTTCCAATGTATCCTAGGTCTTCCCCATGGCCTCCTGCCGTTCGGACCTAGGGAGGCGTTCGGGTGGCATCCTGAGCAGATGCCCGAACCACCTCATCTGGCTCCTCTCAATGTGGAGGAGCAGCGGCTTTACACTGAGTTCCTCCCAGATGACAGAGCTTCTCACCCTATCTCTAAGGGAGAGACCCACCACCCGGCGGAGGAAACTCATTTCGGCCGCTTGTACCCGTGACCTTGTCCTTTCGGTCATAACCCAAAGCTCATGACCATAGGTGAGGATGGGAACGTTGATCGACCGGTAAATTGAAAGCTTTTCCTTCTGGCTCAGCTCCTTCTTCACCACAACGGATCGATATAGCGTCCTCATTACTGAAGACGCCGCACCGATCCGCCTGTAGATCTCACAATCCACTCTATCCTCACTCGTGAACAAGACTCCTAGGTACTTGAACTCCTTCACTTGGGGCAAGATCTCTTTCCCAACCTCGAGATGGCACTCCACCCTTTCCCGGGCGAGAACCATGGACTCGGACTTGGAGGTGCTGATTCTCATCCCAGTCGCTTCACTGCGAACCGATCCAATGAAAGCTGAAGATCTTGGCCAGTTGAAGCCATCAGGACCACATCATCTGCAAAAAGCAGAGACCTAATCCTGCAGCCACCAAACCAGGCGCAGTCATGGCGTTGAGGGGATCCTCAAAGCCATGACTGCGCCTAGATATTCTGTCCATTAAAGTTATGAACAGAATCGGTGACAAAGGGCAGCCTTGGCGGAGTCCAACCCTCACTGGAAAGGGGTCCGACATACTGCCGGCAATGCGGACCAAGCTCTGACACTGATCATACAGGGAGACACCCGCCACAATCAGACATGCCGATACTCCATACTCTCTGAGCACTCCCCACAGGATTTACCGGGGACCAAGGTCGAATGTCTTCTCCAAGTCCACAAAACTTATGTAGACTGGTTGGGCAAACTCCCATGCACACTCAAGGACCCTGCCGAGAGTATAGAGCTGGTCTACCGTTCCACGACCAGGACAAAAACCACACTGTTCGTCCTGGATCCGAGGTTCCTCCTCTCCATTACACATGAATAGACCTTACCGGGAAGGCTGAGGAGTGTGATCTACGATAGTTGGAACACACCCTCCGGTTCCCCTTCTTAAAGAGAGGTACCACCACCCCGGTCTGCCAATCCAGAGGTACCGCCCCCGATGTAGACGCAATGTTGCAGAGTCTTGTCAACCAAGACTGCCCCACAGCATCCAGAGCCTTAAGGAACTCCGGACGGAGCTCATATCCCCGGGGCCTTGCCACCGAGGAGCTTTTTAACTACCTTGGCAACCTCAGCCCCAGAAATAGGAGAGCCCACCACAGACTTCCCAGGCACTGTTTCCTCATAGGAAGACGTGTTGGTGGGACTGAGGAGGTCTCGCTTGGCCTGTCGGTATGCCCACTGCCTCTGGAGTCCCATGAGCCAAAAGGACCCGGTGGCTCTTTCTTCAGCTTGACAGCATCCCTCACTGCTGGTGGATTACCGCCACGACAGGCACCAAACACCTTGCGGCCACAGCTTCAATCAGCTGGCTCAACAAGAGAGGAACGGAACATGGTCCACTCAGACTCAATGTCCAGCACCTCCCTCGTGACATGTTCAAAGTTCTTCCGGACATGTTCAAAGTTCTTCAGGAGACTCTGCTAGGTGTTCCCAGCAGACCCTTACAATGCGTTTGGGCCTGCCAGGTCTGACCAGCATCCTCCCCTACCATCGGAGCCGGCTCACCACCAGGTGGTGGTTGGTAGAAAGCTCTGCCCCTCTCTTCACCGAGTGTCCAAAACATGAGGCCGCAAATCCCATGACACAACTACAAAGTCAATCATGTGGCCGAGGGTGTCCTTGTGCCAAGTGCACATATGGACACCCTTATGTTTGAACATTGTGTTTGTTATGGACAATCAGTGACAAGCACAAAAGTCCAATAACAAAGCACCACTTGGGTTCAGATCCGGGTGGCCATTTTTCCCAATCACGACTCTCCAGGTTTCACTGTCGTTGCCAACATAGCGTTGAAGTCCACCAGCAGAACAAGGGAATCACCCGAGGGAGCACTCTCCAGTACTCCCTCAAGGGAATCCAAAAAGAGTTGGTACTCTGAGCTATGTTTGGTGTGTAAACACAAACAACAATCAGGACTCGTCACCCAACCCGAAGGCTGAAGGAAGATACCATCTCGTCTATTGGGTTTAAAGTCCAACGTGCAGGCTTTGAGCCGGGGGGCAACAAGAATTGCCACCCCAGCCTCTCATTAGATGCAACGCCAGTGTGGAATCTCTTCCACTCTGGCGTTGCAAGTAATGAAAGTTCAGCTCAGTCCAGCCCCTCTGAGAGAACAGGTTCCAGAGCCCTTGCTGTGAGTCCAACTATATCTAGCCGGGAACGTCTCCACCTCATGCACCAGCTCAGGCTCCTTCCCTCCCAGCGAGGTGACGTTCCATGTCCCAAGAGCGAGCTTATGTAGCCGATAATCGGACCACCAAGTGCCCTGCCTTCGGCTGCCGCCCAGCTCACACTGCACCCTCTATGACCCAGCCCATGAGTGGTGAGCCCTGGAGGGGGGATCCACGTTGCCTCTTCGAGCTGAGCACGGCTGGGCCCCATGGGGACTGGCCCGTCAATCGCCATCGTGCCACACCTCTGGGCCTGGCTCCACAGGGGAGCCACGGTGACCTGCGTCCGGGCGAGAAAAAATCTAGGTCCTCAATTGTACTTTTAATAAAGGTCTTTGAGCTGCTCTTTGTCTGATCCCTCACCTAGGACCTGTTTGTCCTGGATCAGTGGGACACGCAAACCACAAAGGTGTCGGCTCAGAAAGCAGGTTATATAAATATAACTCCAAAACCAAACATGCAATATGTCTAAACATGCCTGTAATATTGTATCAATGTGAGTTTTCCTAGAATCGGTTGTTTTTGTAAGGTTTGCAAATACAAAAATTAGGTTTTACTCACAATGACAAAATCACACTCAATATGACAGTTATTTAAACATAACTCATAAACCACACAAAAAATGGCTAATAATGCCTGAAATAATGAATCATTGGGAGTTTTACTGAGTTATATATTTTGCAAACACAAAAAGTAGTTTTTTACTTGACTGTAATGTTCTTAGAACCCTGATATAATGGGAAAAAAGCAATAAAAATGTATTTAAACCTAACTCCTAAACAACACATGCAAAATGGCTAATAATGCCTAGGGAGACATGTAACGTTGTTAGTTTAAAAAAATGATCTTTTGTAAAGATATCAAAGACACAAGCTAGTTTTTTTTATTCAATATGACAGTATAACAGTCATACTAAATATGAAAGTTATATAAACATAACTCCAAAACCAAACATTGTTTGTAAGGTTTGCAAAAACAAAAAGTAGTTTTTTACTCAATATGAAAGTAATGTTCTTAGAATCCTGAGATAATGCGAAAAAAGCAATACAAATGTATTCAAACACAAATTTTAAACCAAACATGTAAAATGTCTAAAAAATCCTGTAATATTGAATCTATATAAGTTTTACTAGAATCAATTGTTTTTGTAAGGTTTGCAAATACAAAAATTAGGTTTTACACATAATGATATTAAAACTGTAACACTCAATATGACAATTATTTATTTATAACTCCTAACCACACATGAAACATGTCTAATAATGCGTGAAAAAATGTATCTTTGTGAGTGTTACTAGAAACATTTTCTTTTGTAAGGTTTGCAAAGACAGGTTAGTTTTTTTTACTCAATATGACAGTATAACTGCCACACTCAATATGACAGTTATTTAAACATAACTCTTAAACTACACATGAAAAATGATTAACAATGCCTGAAATAATGCATTCTTGTAAGTTTTACTCGAAACATATGCTTTTTTAAGGCTTGCAAACACAAAAATTATTTTTTTACTCAATATGACAGTAATGTTCTAAAATTCTGAGAAAATACGAACAAATTAAAAAAAATGATTCCAACATAATTCCTAAACCAAACATGCAAAATGTCTAAAAATGTCTGTAATATTGAATCCATGTGAGTTTTACTAGATTTAAATGATTGTGTAAGGTTTGCAAATACATAAATTAGGTTTTACTTACTATGTCATAACTGACAGTATATGACAGTTATTTAACCATAACTCAAACCACACATGAAAAATGGCTAATAATGCCTGAAATAATGCCTCCTTGGCCGTTTTACTCGAAACACATGCTTTTTTAAATCTTGCAAACACAAAAAGTAGTTTTTTTACTCAATATGACTGTAATGTTCTTAAAATCCTGAGATAATGCAAAAAAAGCAATACAATTGTATTTAAACATTACTCCTAAACAATATATGCAAAATGGCTAATAATGCCTGGAAACATGTATCTTTGTTAGTTTTACTGGAAAAATTATCTTTTGTAAAGTTTGCAAAGACACAAGCCAGTTTTTTTTTATTCAATATGACAGTATAACAGTCATATTAAATATGAAATTTATATAAACATAACTCCAAAACCAAACATGTGTCATGTCTAAAAATGCCTGTAATAATGTATTAATGTGAGTTTGTAAGGTTTGCAAAAACAAAAAGTAGTTTTTTACTCAATATGAAAGTCATGATCTTAGAATCCTGAGATAATGCGAAAAAAGCAATAAAAATGTATTTAAACATAATTCCTAAACAACCCATGCAAAATGGGTAATAATGCCTGGAGACATGTATCTTTGTTAGTTTTACTAGAAAAATGATCTTTTGTAAAGTTTGCAAAGACACAAACTAGTTTTTTTTAATTCAATATGACAGTATAGCAGTCATACTAAATATGAAAGTTATATGAACATAACTCCAAAACCAAACATGTGTCATGTCTAAAAATGCCTGTAATAATGTATTAATGTGAGTTTGTAAGGTTTGCAAAAACAAAAAGTAGTTTTTTACTCAATATGAAAGTAATGATCTTAAAATCCTGAGATAATGCGAATAAAGCAATAAAAATGTCTTTAAACATAATTCCTAAACAACCCATGCAAAATGTGTAATAATGCCTGGAGACATGTATCTTTGTTAGTTTTACTAGAAAAATGATCTTTTGTAAAGTTTGCAAAGACACAAGCTAGTTTTTTTTATTCAATATGACAGTATAACAGTCATACTAAATATAAAAGTTATATAAAACATAACTCCAAAACCAAACATGTGTCATGTGTAAAAATGCCTGTAATAATGTATTTATGTGAGTTTGTAAGGTTTGCAAAAACAAAAAGTAGTTTTTTACTCAATATGAAAGTAATGATCTTAGAATCCTGAGATAATGCGAAAAAAGCAATAAAAATGTCTTTAAACATAATTCCAAAACAACCCATGCAAAATGGGTAATAATGCCTGGAGACATGTATCTTTGTTATTTTTACTAGAAAAATGATGTTTTGTAAAGTTTGCAAAGACACAAGCTAGTTTTTTTAAATTAAATATAACAGTATAACAGTCCTACTAAATATGAAAGTTATCAAAACATAACTCCAAAACCAAACATGTGTTATGTCTAAAAATGCCTGTAATAATGTATTTATGTGAGTTTGTAAGGTTTGCAAAACAAAAAGTAGTTTTTTCCTCAATATGAAAGTAAGGATTTTAGAATCCTGAGATAATGCATAAAAAGCAATAAAAATGTATTCAAACATAATTCCTAAAAAAAACATGCAAAATGGGTAATAATGCCTGGAGACATGTATCTTTGTTAGTTTTACTAGAAAAATGATCTTTTGTAAAGTTTGCAAAGACACAAGCTAGTTTTTTTTTATTCAATATGACTGTATAACAGTCATACTAAATATAAAAGTTATATAAACATAACTCCAAAACCAAACATGTGTCATGTCTAAAAATGTCTGTAATAATGTATTCATGTGAGTTTGTAAGGTTTGCAAAAACAAAAAGTAGTTTTTTACTCAATATGAAAGTAATGATCTTAGAATCCTGAGATAATGCGAAAAAAGCAATAAAAATGTATTTAAACATAATTACTAAACAAGCCATGCAAAATGGGTAATAATGCCTGGAGACATGTATCTTTGTTAGTTTTACTAGAAAAATGATCTTTTGTAAAGTTTGCAAAGACACAAACTAGTTTTTTTTAATTCAATATGACAGTATAACAGTCATACTAAATATGAAAGTTATATAAACATAACTCCAAAACCAAACATGTGTCATGTCTAAAAATGCCTGTAATAATGTATTTATGTGAGTTTGTAAGGTTTGCAAAAACAAAGAGTAGTTTTTTACTCAATATGAAAGTAATGATCTTAGAATCCTGAGATAATGCGAAAAAAGCAATAAAAATGTCTTTAAACATAATTCCTAAACAACCCATGCAAAATGGGTAATAATGCCTGGAGACATGTATCTTTGTTAGTTTTACTAGAAAAATGATCTTTTGTAATGTTTGCAAAGACACAAGCTAGTTTTTTTTAATTCAATATGACAGTATAACAATCATACTAAATATGAAAGTTATATAAACATAACTCCAAAACCAAAAATGTGTCATGTCTAAAAATGCCTGTAATAATGTATTTATGTGAGTTTGTAAGGTTTGCAAAAACAAAAAGTAGTTTTTTACTCAATATGAAAGTAATGATCTTAGAATCCTGAGATAATGCGAAAAAAGCAATAAAAATGTATTTAAACATAATTCCCAAAAAACCCATGCAAAATGGGTAATAATGCCTGGACACATGTATCTTTGTTAGTTTTACTAGAAAAATGATGTTTTGTAAAGTTTGCAAAGACACAAGCTAGTTTTTTAAAATTAAATATGACAGTATAACAGTCCTACTAAATATGAAAGTTATCAAAACATAACTCCAAAACCAAACATGTGTTATGTCTAAAAATGCCTGTAATAATGTATTTATGTGAGTTTGTAAGGTTTGCAAAACAAAAAGTAGTTTTTTTCCTCAATATGAAAGTAAGGATTTTAGAATCCTGAGATAATGCGAAAAAAGCAATAAAAATGTATTTAAACATAATTCCTATACAACCCGTGCAAAATGGGTAATAATGCCTGGAGACATGTATCTTTGTTAGTTTTACTAGAAAAATTATCTTTTGTAAAGTTTGCAAAGACACAAGCTAGTTTTTTCTTATTCAATATGACAGTATAACAGTCATACTAAATATGAAAGTTATATAAACATAACTCCAAAAACAAACATGTGTTATGTCTAAAAATGCCTGTAATAATGTATTTATGTGAGTTTGTAAGGTTTGCAAAACAAAAAGTAGTTTTTTTCCTCAATATGAAAGTAAGGATTTTAGAATCCTGAGATTATGCAAAAAAAGCAATAAACATGTATTTAAACACAATTCCTAAACAACCCATGCAAAATGGGTAATAATGCCTGGAGACATGTATCTTTGTTAGTTTTACTAGAAAAATTATCTTTTGTAAAGTTTGCAAAGACACAAGCTAGTTTTTTCTTATTCAATATGACAGTATAACAGTCATACTAAATATGAAAGTTATATAAACATAACTCCAAAACCAAACATGTGTTATGTCTAAAAATGCCTGTAATAATGTATTTATGTGAGTTTGTAAGGTTTGCAAAACAAAAAGTAGTTTTTTTCCTCAATATGAAAGTAAGGATTTTAGAATCCTGAGATTATGCGAAAAAAGCAATAAAAATGTATTTAAACACAATTCCTAAACAACCCATGCAAAATGGGTAATAATGCCTGGAGACATGTATCTTTGTTAGTTTTACTAGAAAAATGATATTTTGTAAAGTTTGCAAAGACACAAGCTAGTTTTTTTTTATTCAATATGAAAGTATAACAGTCATACTAAATATAAAAGTTATATAAACATAACTCCAGAACCAAACGTGTGTCATGTCTAAAATTGCTTATAATAATGTATTCATGTGTACAAATGTATTCAAACACAATTTTTAAACCAAACATGTGAATTGTCTAAAAATGCCTGTAATATTGAATTTATGTAAGTTTTACTAGAATCAATTGTTTTTGTAAGGTTTGCAAATACAAAAATTAGGTTTTACACATAATGACATTATAACTTTAACACTCAATATGAAAGTTATTTAATTATAACTCCTAAATACACATGAAACATGTCTAATAGCGTGAAAAAAATTATCTTTGTGAGTGTTGCTAGAAACATTTTCTTTTGTAAGGTTTGCAAAGACACAAGTTAGATTTTTTTAACTCAATATGACAGTAAAACGCCACACTCAATATGACAGTTATTTAAACATAACTCCTAAACCACACCTGAAAAATGGCTAATAATGCCTGAAATAATGCATCTTTGGGAGTTTTACTGGAAACATATGCTTTTTTTAAGGCTTGCAAACACAAAAATTATTTGTATTGTATTATGTATTACAACATAATTCCTAAACCAAACATGCAAAATGTCTGGAAATGCCTGTAATATTGAATCCATGTGAGTTTTATTTGAATCAGTTGTATGGTTCTCTAATACAAAAATTGGGTTTTATGACAAACACAAGTTAGTTTTTTTACTCAATATAACAGTTTAGCTGTCATACTATATATGAAAGTTATATAAACATAACTCCAAAACCAAACCATTATGTCCAAAACTGCCTGTAATATTGTATATATGTGAGTTTTACTAGAATCAGGGTTGCAAATACAAAAATTGGGTTTTATGACAGTATACTGTCACACTCAATATGACAGTTATTTAAACATAACTCAAACAACACATGCAAAATAGCTAATAATGCCTGGAGCATGTATCTTAGTTAGTTTTACTAGAAAAATGGTATTTTTGTAAGGTTGGAAAGACACAAGTTAGTTGTTGTTTTTATTCAATATGACAGTATAACTGTCATACTAAATATGAAAGTTATATAAACATAACTCTAAAACCAAACATGCATTGTGTCTAAAAATGCCTGTAATATTGTATCTGTGTGAGTTTAACTAGATTTAGTTGTTTTTGTAAGGTTTGCAAATACAAAATAAGGGTTTTACTCACTATGACAGTTTACTGTCACACTCAATCTGACAGTTATTTATTTAAACATAACTCCTAAACCACACATGCAAAATGGCTAATAATGCCTGGAGATATGTATCTTTGTGAGTTTTACTAGAAACATTATATTGTGTAAGGTTTAGTTAGTTTTTGTACTCAATCTGACAGTATAACTGTCATTCTAAATCCATACATTTTCTTCCGCTTATCCGAGGTCGGGTTGCGGGGGCAGCAGCCTGAGCAGAAAATCCCAGACTTCCCTCTCCCCAGCCACTTCGTCCAGCTCTTCTCGGGGTATTCCGAGGCGTTCCCAGGCCAGCCGGGGACATAGTCTTTCCAATGTGTCCTAGGTCTTCCCCGTGGCCTCCTGCCACACCTCCCTAGAGGCGTTCGGGTGGCATCCTGAGCAGATGCCCGAACCACCTCATGGCTCCTCTCAATGTGGAGGAGCAGCGGCTTTACTTTGAGTTCCTCCCGGATGACAGAGCTTCTCACCCTGTCTCTAAGGGAGAGACCCACCACCCGGCAGAGGAAACGCATTTCGGCCGCTTGTCCTTTCGGTCATAACCCAAAGCTGGGAACGTAGATCGACGGTAAATTGAGAGCTTTTCCTTCTGGCTCAGCTCCTTCTTCACCACAACGGATCGATATAGCGTCCTCAATACTGAAGACGCCGCACCAAACCGCCTGTGGATCTCTCGATCCACTCTATCCTCACTCGTGAACAAGACTCCTAGGTACTTGAACTCCTCCACTTGGGGAAAGATCTCCTCCCCAACCTGGAGATGGCACTCGACCCTTTCCTGCGCGAGAACCATGGACTTGGACTTGGAGGTGCTGATTCTCATCCCAGTCGCTTCACACTCAAGGACCCTGCCGAGAGTATAGACCTGGTCTACCGTTCCACGACCAGGACGAAAACCACACTGTTCGTCCTGGATCCGAGTTTCCTCCTCTCCAGTACACATGAATAGACCTTACCGGGAAGGCTGAGGAGTGTGTTTCACGATAGTTGGAACACACCCTCCGGTTCCCCTTCTTAAAGAGAGGAACCACCACCCCGGTGTGCCAATCCAGAGGTACCACCCCCAATGTTCACGCGATGTTGCAGAGTCTTGTCAACCAAGACAGCCCCACAGTATCCAGAGCCTTAAGGAACTCATCCACCTTGCCACAGAGGAGCTTTTTAACTACCTAGGCAACCTAAGCCCCAGAAATAGGAGAGTCCACCACAGATTCCCCAGGCACTGCTTGGCCTGTCGGTATGCCCGCTGCCTCTGGAGTCCCATGAGCCAAAAGGACCCGATAGGCTCTTTCTTCAGCTTGACGGCATCCCTCCCTGCTGGTGGCCACCAGCGAGTTCTAGGATTACCGCCACGACAGGCACCAAACACCTTGCGGCCACAGCTCCAATCAGCAGGCTCGACAAGAGAGGCACGGAACATGGTCCACTCAGACTCAATGTCCAGCACCTCCCTCGTGACATGTTTAAAGTTCTTCCTTATGTTTGAACATTGTGTTTGTTATGGACAATCCGTGACGAGCACAAAAGTCCAATAACAAAGCACCACTTGGGTTCAGATCCGGGTGGCCATTTTTCCCAATCACGACTCTCCAGGTTTCACTGTCCTTGCCAACATGAGCATTGAAGTCCCCCAACAGAACAAGGGAATTACCCGAGGGAGCACTCTCCAGTACTCCCTTAAGGGAATCCAAAAAGAGTGGGTACTCTGAGCTGCTGTTTGGTGCGTAAACACAAACAACAGTCAGGACCCGTCACCCAACCCGAAGGCGGAGGGAGGCTACCATCTCGTCTACTGGGTTAAAGTCCAACGTGCAGGCTTTGAGCAACAACAATTGCCACCCCAGCCTCTCATTGCTTGCAACGCCAGAGTGGAAGAGAGTCCAGCCCCTCTTGAGAGAACAGGTTCCAGAGCCCTTGCTGTGCGTCGAAGTGAGTCCAACTATATTTAGCCGGAACTTCTTCACCTCGCGCACCAGCTCAGGCTCTTTCCCTCCCAGCGAGGTGACGTTCCACGTCCCAAGAGCGAGCTTATGTAGCCGATAATCGGACTGCCAAGTGCCCTGCCTTCGGCTGCCGCCCAGTTCACACTGCATCCGACCTCTATGACCTCAATGGGCCCATGAGTGGTGAGCCCATTGGAGCGTTGACCCACGTTGCCTCTTCGAAATGAGCCCGGCAGGGCCCCATGGAGACAGGCCCGGCCACCAGTCGCTCGCCATCGTGCCCCACCTCTGCGCCTGGCTCCACAGGGGAGCCACAGTGACCTGCGCCTAGGCGAGAAAAAGTCTAGGTCCTCGATTTGTACTTTTCATAAAGGTCTTTGAGCTGCTCTTTGTCTGATCCCTCACCTAGGACCTTTTCTCAGGGGATCCCGAGGCGTTCCCAGGCCAGCCGGGAGACATAGTGTTCCCAATGTGTCCTGGGTCTTCCCCGTGGCCTCCAGGATGACAGAGCTTCACCTTCACCAGGGGTGTCAAACTCAAATACAGAGTGGGCCAAAGTTTAAAACTGAACAAAGCTGCGGGCCAAGGTTGAACAAATTAACCTTTTAATAGGGACCCAAACACGTTTTGCATTGAATATTGAACAAGCAAGGCTTATATAACTTTATAGTGACATGCAAAATGGAGTTTCAAATAATAATAATAATAATTAAAAAATATCAATTGCATATCAAATATAATTTAAATACAAATTGAATGCCTCTTTTCTATTTGCAGCCTTCTGAGGTAAATATCAACATTAACTTTATCCACAGGCTAATAAATTTGAAAATAAAATAACAATGAATAAAACAACCATTCAGGACTTTAAACTGCTCAGTTTGCAACACACTGATCTAATTTGATGTGCCCAAGCCAGATACCTGGCATCTTTTTTTAGATGCTAGTTCTTTAATGTCGGGGCTCAGGCTTTGAGCTGAGGCAACTTTCATTATCGAACAAGATGTTCAACAGTCATATCTCGTACACCCAATTCTAACATCATTCAGACCCAGTCACAAGATATGTGCAGCTACAGCACGCATACACAAATGAATGCAACGCATACTTCATCAACAGCGATACAGGTTACACTGAGGGTGCCAGTATAAAAAACTTTAACACTGTTAGAAATATACGCCACACTGTGAACCCACACCAAACAAAAATAAAAAACACTTTTCGGGAGAACATCCGCACCGTAACACAACATAAACACAAAAGAACAAATACCCAGAATCTTTTGCAGCACTAACTCTTTCGGGACGCTACAAAATACACCCCCGCTACCACCAAACCTCCCCCCCCCCACACACACACACCTTGTAGCGTTTCGGAAGATTTAGTGCTACAAAGGGTTCTGGGTATTTGTTGTGTTGTGTTTATGTTGTGTTACGGTGCGGATGTTCTCCCGAAATGTGTTTGTCATTCTTGTTTGGTGTGGATTCACAGTGTGGCGTATATTTCTAAAAGTGTTAAAGTTTTTTATTTGGCTACCGTCAGTGTAACCTGTATCGCTGTTGATGAAGTATGCATGGCATTCAATTGTGTGTGGGTGCAGAAGCTGCACTGACATGAAACTGGGCTGGCACTCGTTTGACTAGCTGGAAAAAAAAAAAAAATTCGGGAGGAGTGCTGGAGTCACTCCCGGGAGGGTTGGCAAGTATTAGAAGTAGCGGCACTGCCGCAATGTATAATCGAAGGTCCAGCTTTAGTGTTAATTTGATATTGCCTCAAGGGCCAAGTCAAATTACACGTTGGGCCAAATTTGGCCCACGGACCAGAGTTTGACACCCATGACCTTCACTGTCAAAAATTACTGTAAAAATAAAAAATAAAATTACAGTTATATACTCCATCCATCCATCCATGTTCTACCGCTTATTCCCTTCGGGGTCGCGGGGGGCGCTGGAGCCTATCTCAGCTACAATCAGGCGGAAGGCGGGGTACACCCTGGACAAGTCGCCACCTCATCGCAGGGCCAACACAGATAGACAGACAACATTCACACTCACATTCACACACTAGGGCCAATTTAGTGTTGCCAATCAACCTATCATGTTCTTCTTAAATGCAGTTAAGTACTGTAAATTTTGTTGCATTTTTCAAAAAATATCGACCAGCAGTAAGTTACTGTAAAACCTACAGTGTAATTCAGTATTTTTCAGACTTGTTTCTTGGGTCCGCCCACAATTCGTCCAACCGAGCTTCATTTCACCTGGCCGACCCTGCTAAATCCATCCTACTGCATCGTGTGTTTTTGATAACAAGGTAAGAGTCACTTGTACCTTGATGTGTCATTTTCTGTTTGAATTACTTTATATATATATTTATAAAGTCCGAAATGACATAGCGTCACAGTCAGCATCACAGACACTATCGTTGACCACGCGCATGTACCGCCGCATGCTAGCTAGCTAAGTTTTCTTCTTTTTTGTCATAGTCATCATAAAAGATGATAACTTGCAACATATGTGCTACGACTTGCAGCAATGTATTTGCGTATGTTAGACACATGCGAAGTCATAGTTGTATGCCTAATGCATCGTTTAAGTGTGCTTTCCCTAAATGCACAAGAGTTTTTTCCAACTTCTCAGCCTTCAAAACTCACAGCCGTCGTCATAAATATGGCAAGAGTAGGACTGATATGTATAGCGCAGAAGGTTTACCTTGTAATATTGTCTCATGTAGCGCTAAGTGCGATGATATACGGGCCTTTCTCCTGCATTTGAAAAGTCATATTACCGAAGGTAGGACAGTTACGTGCCCCTTCAGTCAATGTGAAAAAAGATTTACAGTTAAGTCTACTTTCACATCGCACGTGTCAAGGAAGCACTACGGCTACACTGAACGAAGTTTGACTTGATCAACAGCAAATCCAAGCAGCTCTTGTGTTATTAACACTGATGATGACTATTGTGATCTGCAACTTGAGGATTCAGGATATTCCTGTTATGAAGACATGGAGGTCTACTTGCATTAAAAAAATGTTTACATCACTGAAAAAAGGTTGAGAACCACTGTCCTAAGGCAGTGGTTCTCAACCTTTTTTCAGTGATGTACCCCTGTGAACATTTTTTAAATTCAAGTACCCCCTAATCAGAGCAAAGCATTTTTGGTTGAAAAAAAGAGATAAAGAAGTAAAATACAGCACTATGTCATCAGTTTCTGATTTATTAAATTGTATAACAGTGCAAAATATTGCTCATTTGTTGTGGTCTTTCTTGAACTATTTGGAAAAAAAGATATAAAAATAACTAAAAACTTGTTGAAAAATAACCAAGTGATTCAATTATAAATAAAGATTTTTACACATAGAAGTAATCAACTTAAAGTGCCCTCTTTGGGGATTGTAATAGAGATCCATCTGGATTCATGAACTTCATTCTCAACATTTCTTCACAAAAAAAGAAATCTTTAACATCAATATTTAAGGAACATGTCCACTACGCTTTAACCAAGCCTCCATTGTTTTCTACATGGATAGTTGATTGACAGTTGGTGCCGTGTGGCACCGCCAGGTAGGGTCAAACCATCATGGCATGGGGGAAACTCTGGCTTTATGGTAATGAATGGAATAGCCTACTTGATTAGTTGTTCAGTTTATGAACTTACATTCATATTTTGTCGAAGTATTATTCAATAAATATATTTATAAAGGATTTTTGAATTGTTGCTATTTTTAGAATATTTAAAAAAAATCTCACGTACCCCTTGGCATACCTTCAAGTACCCCCAGGAGTACGCGTACCCCCATTTGAGAACCACTGCCTTAGGAGACTAGATGTAAACAGAGGAAAGAGAGAGCGAGTGAGGTGGCCATTCCAAATACTTTTAAAATGCTACCCATATTGGATACTGTTTAGGAACATAAACTGCATTTCTTGACTGTACCAGTTGCTGGTGACAAAGTCACAATAAAACGTTGGATGATCAGCATGGAAGGTGATGTCATCTGCAAAGGCGTCCAACCTAGCTTAATCTCAGGGCTTGCTGCCCTTCTTGCCACCTACTATGTGTTCAACTTGGAATACCAAGAGGAAGGTCCTCGGACATTGGAATTTGTTTAAAGGTAAATCCTCTTGATACTGTTAAAATACTGTTAGGATATTTTATTTTATATTTCTCACCTCTGTTCAGGAATTTGACTTGTCATTTCCCCAATTTGGTGCCTTAAATCAATGACTCTTCTGTTCCTTTGTGGACCTTCTTATTAGGGACCGAAGCACCAGTTTGACTCTAGGATACAGAGAAGGTAGGTAATGTGCAGGTAAAGATATGTTGACTGGGTCAAAGAAGGAAGCACCTGTTTGACCCCAGGATGCAGAAAAAGTAGATAATTTGCAGGTAAAGACATGTTGACTGGATGATGGCAGGAAGCACCAGCTTGACCCGAGAATGCAGAGCAAGTAGGTAATGTGCGGGTGAAGATATGTTGAATGGGTAAAGGCAGGAAGCACCAGTGTGACCCCACTATTTAGGGAAGGTAGGTAATGTGCGGGTGAAGGTATGTTGAATGGGTGAAAGAAGGAAGCGCAGGTGTGGTCGAGGCCATGCAGACAAGGTAGGTATGTGCAGGTGAAGATATGTTGTATGGTGAAAGAAAGAAGCACCAGTGTGACCCAAGGATGCAGGGAAGTTAGGTAATGTGCAGGTAAAGATATGTTGAATGGGTGAAGGCAGGAAACACCAGCTAGACGCCAGGATACAGAGAAGGTAGGTAATGTGCAGGTAAAGATATGTTGAATGAGTAAAGGCAGGAAACACCAGCTTGACTCCAGGATATAGAGAAGGTAGGTAATGTGCAGGTAAAGATATGTTGAATGGGTAAAGGTAGAAAGCACCAGCGTGACCACACTATGCAGAGAAGGTAGGTAATGTGCAGGTAAAGATATGTTGAATGGGTAAAGGCAAGAAGCACCAGTGTGACCCCAGGATGCAGAGAAGATAGGTAATGAGCAGGTAACGATATGTTAAATGGGTGAAAGCAGGAAACATCAGCGTAAATACACGGTCCCGTAGATGGAGAGAAAACATGAATAGAGAGAGGGGTTGGGGAGGCTTTAGCATTGTCTTCCTCTCTGAATTTGTCTTAATGGGTTTTAGAGCATTCACTCATCTACAGCTGTGGTTATGGTATAGGCTCACATATATCCTAAAATTGATATTAATATTTGTGCAGTGCATATTCCTAAATAACAATGTGAGGGGGGTTCTGTATCGACTACAAGTAATCTTCAATCACAACAGAATATCTAATATGCTTTCTCTCTTTTTTAGGCGATTCATTGGCGTTAACCCTGAGAGGGGAACAAAGGCTAGCCAGGGAAAGGTGGTGTCCAAGAAGACCGGGAAGCTGGTCCAGAAAAAGGCAGCAACTGTAAATCCTCACGTAGCCACCCTTATAAAACATCTCACAGACTTTGAGTGGGGCTTTATGTAGCCGACAACTAAACACTGGACTCGTGTTCAGTGTTTTGTCTCCAGCTAGAAATTAAGTGGACATGTTATACATGTTAAAATGCTTTACTGAAAATAAGAAGAATGCACTAAATGTACATTGAATGTATTTGATGCACTTTAAAATAATTGGTTAATAAAAACATAATCTTGCAAGGCCATTTCTCCAGTCATTTTTATGCCAGCAGATTGCAGGGGTTTTGATTTTGAAAAATTAAAAGTTCAACTCATTAACTTCTAGTGGCATTATACTGTAAAGCTCAGTCTATAGTGCTTACAATTATTTTACTGTAATTAACTGTTAATGGATATTACAGTAGATACACTAAAATAACAGTGTAATGCCGCTAAACAGATGACAGTATTATGCTGTGAAGCGTATATTTGATACAGCACAGTACTGTGATACTTTTTACAGTAATAAACTGTAGTGATAAATCACAGTATGTGTGCTGTAGAAAAACAGTTTTATACTGGAACCATTAGCTGCCAGTAGGTTACTGTAATTAAACGGTGAAAATTCTTACAGTAAGGGAGAGACCCGCCACCCAGCGGAGAAAACTCATTTCGGCCGCCAGCCTGTGCATCTCACGATCCACTCTTCCCTCACTCATGAACAAGACTCCAGGTACTTGAACTCATCCACTTGGGGCAAGATCTCCTGCCCAACCTCGAAATGGCACTCCACCCTTTCCCGGGCGAGAACCTCGGACTTGGAGGTGCTGATTCTCATCCCAGTCGCTTCACACTCGGCTGCGAACCAATCCAACGAGAGCTGAAGATCCTGGCCAGTTAAAGCCATAAGGACCACATCATCTGCAAAAAGGAGAGACCTAATCCTGCAGCCACCAAACCGGATCCCCTCAACGCCATGACTGCGCCTAGAAATTCTGTCCATAAAATTTATGAACACATTTGGTGACTAAGGGCAGCCAACACGAGGGTTGGACTCCGGTCCAACCCTCACTGGAAAGGGGTCCGACTTACTGCTGGCAATGCGGACCAAGCTCTGACACTGATCATACAGGGAGCGACCCGCCACAATCAGACATGCCGATACCCCATACTCTCTGAGCACTCCCCACAGGACTTCCCGGGGTGGCCACGGTCGAATGTCTTCTTCAAGTCCACAAAGCACATGTAGACTGGTTGGACAAACTCCCATGCACACTCAAGGACCCTGCCGAGAGTATAGAGCTGGTCTACCGTTCCACGACCAGGACGAAAACCACACTGTTCGTCCTGGATCCGAGGTTCCTCCTCTCCAGTACACATGAATAGACCTTACCGGGAAGGCTGAGGAGTGTGATCTACGATAGTTGGAACACACCCTCCGGTTCCCCTTCTTAAAGAGAGGAACCACCACCCCGGTCTGCCAATCCAGAGGTACCGCCCCTGATGTCCATGCGATGTTGCAGAGTCTTGTCAACTAAAACAGCCCCACAGCATCCAGAGCCTTAAGGAACTCCCACCGAGGAGCTTTTTAACTACCTTGGCAACCTCAGCCCCAGAAATAGGAGAGCCCACCACAGATTCCCCAGGCACTGCTTGGCCTGTCGGTATGCCCGCTGCCTCTGGAGTCCCATGAGCCAAAAGGACCAGATAAGCTCTTTCTTCAGCTTGACGGCATCCCGCACTGCTGGTGGCCACCAGCGGGTTCTAGGATTACCGCCACGACAGGCACCAAACACCTTGCGGCCACAGCTCCAATCAGCTGGCTTGACAAGAGAGGCACGGAACATGATCCATTCAGACTCAATGTCCAGCACCTCCTTTGTGACATGTTCAAAGTTCCTCCGGAGGTAGAAAAAGAAACTCTCTCTGACAGGAGACTGCTAGGCATTCCCAAAAGACTCTCACAATGCGTTTGGGCCTGCCAGGTCTGTCCGGGATCCTACTCCACCATCGGAGCCAGCTCACCAGGTGGTGATCGGTAGAAAGCTCGCCCCTCTCTTCACCCGAGTGTCCAAAACATGAGGCCGCAAATCCCATGACACAACTACAAAGTCAATAATGGAACTGCGGCCGAGGGTGTCCTGGTGCCAAGTGCACATATGGACACCCTTATGTTTGAACATTGTGTTTGTTATGGACAATCCGTGACGAGCACAAAAGTCCAATAATAAAGCACCACTTGGGTTCAGATCCGGGTGGCCATTTTTCCCAATCACGACTCTCCAGGTTTCAAAGTCGTTGCCAACATGAGCGTTGAAGACCCCCATTAGAACAAAGGAATCACCCGAGGGAGCACTCTCAAGGGAATCCAAAAAGAGTGGGTACTCTGAGCTGCTGTTTGGTGCGTAAACACCAACAACAGTCAGGACCCGTCACCCAACCCGAAAGTGGAGGGAAGTTACCATCTCGTCTTCTGGGTTAAGTCCAACGTGCAGGCTTTGAGCCGGGGGGCAACAAGAATTGCCAACCCAGCCTCTCATTACTTGCAACGCCAGAGTGGAAGAGAGTCCAACCCCTCTTGAGAGAACAGGTTCCAAAGCCCTTGCTGTGCGTCGAAGTGAGTCCAGCTTTATCTAGCCGGGAACTACTCCACCTCGCGAGGTGACGTTCCACGTCCCAAGAGCGAGCTTATGTAGCCGATAATCGGACCGCCAAGTGCCCTGCCTTCGGCTTCCGCCCAGCTAACACTGCACCCGACCTCTATGACCCAGCCCATGAGTGGTGAGCCTATTGCAGGGGGGACCCACGTTGAATCTTCGAGCTGGGCCCCATGGGCACCAGTCGCTCGCCATTGTGCCCCACCTCTGGGCCTGGCTCCACAGGGGAGCCACGGTGACCCGCGTCCGGGCGAGAAAATATCTAGGTCCTCGATTTGTACTTTTCATAAAGGTCTTTGAGCTGCTCTTTGTCTGATTCCTCACCTAGGACCTGTTTGTCTTGGGGGACCCTACCAGGGGGCATAGAAGCCCCCGGACAACAAAGCTCCTAGGATCAGTGGGACACGCAAACCACAAAGGTGGCGGCTCAGAAAGCAGGTTATATAAACATAACTCCAAAACCAAACATGCAAGATGTCTAAACATGCCTGTAATATTGTATCAATGTGAGTTTTACTAGAATCGGTTGTTTTTTTAAGGCTTGCAAACACAAAAAGTTTTTTTTACTCAATATGACAGTAAGTTCTTAAAATGCTGAGATAATGTGAAAAAAAGCAATACAAATGTATTCCAACATAATTCCTAAACCAAACATGCAAAATGTCTAAAAATGCCTGTAATATTGAATCCATGTGAGTTTTACTAGAATCATTTGTTTTTGTAAGGTTTGCAAATACAAAAATTGAGTTTTATGACAGACACAAGTTAGTTTTTTTTACTCATTATAACAGTATAGATGTCATACTATATATTAAAGTTATATAAACATAACTCCAAAACCAAACGTGCATTATGTCCAAAATTGCCTGTAATATTGTATAGATGTGAGTTTTACTAGAATCAGGTTTGCAAATACAAAAATTGGGTTTTATGACAGTATACTGTCACACTCAATATGACAGTATAACTGTCATACTAAATCCATCCATTTTCTTCCGCTTATCCAAGGTCGGGTTGCGGGGGCAGCAGCCTAAGCAGAAAGCCCAGACTTCCCTCTCCCCAGCCACTTCGTCCAGCTCTTCTCGGGGGATCCCGAGGCGTTCCCAGGCCATAGTCTTTCCAATGTATCCTAGGTCTTCCCCATGGCCTCCTGCCGTTCGGACCTAGGGAGGCGTTCGGGTGGCATCCTGAGCAGATGCCCGAACCACCTCATCTGGCTCCTCTCAATGTGGAGGAGCAACGGCTTTACACTGAGTTCCTCCCAGATGACAGAGCTTCTCACCCTATCTCTAAGGGAGAGACCCACCACCCGGCGGAGGAAACTCATTTCGGCCGCTTGTACCCGTGACCTTGTCCTTTCGGTCATAACCCAAAGCTCATGACCATAGGTGAGGATGGGAACGTTGATCGACCGGTAAATTGAAAGCTTTTCCTTCTGGCTCAGCTCCTTCTTCACCACAACGGATCGATATAGCGTCCTCATTACTGAAGACGCCGCACCGATCCGCCTGTAGATCTCAAAATCCACTCTATCCTCACTCGTGAACAAGACTCCTAGGTACTTGAACTCCTTCACTTGGGGCAAGATCTCTTTCCCAACCTCGAGATGGCACTCCACCCTTTCCCGGGCGAGAACCATGGACTCGGACTTGGAGGTGCTGATTCTCATCCCAGTCGCTTCACTGCGAACCGATCCAATGAAAGCTGAAGATCTTGGCCAGTTGAAGCCATCAGGACCACATCATCTGCAAAAAGCAGAGACCTAATCCTGCAGCCACCAAACCAGGCGCAGTCATGGCGTTGAGGGGATCCTCAAAGCCATGACTGCGCCTAGATATTCTGTCCATTAAAGTTATGAACAGAATCGGTGACAAAGGGCAGCCTTGGCGGAGTCCAACCCTCACTGGAAAGGGGTCCGACATACTGCCGGCAATGCGGACCAAGCTCTGACACTGATCATACAGGGAGACACCCGCCACAATCAGACATGCCGATACTCCATACTCTCTGAGCACTCCCCACAGGATTTACCGGGGACCAAGGTCGAATGTCTTCTCCAAGTCCACAAAACTTATGTAGACTGGTTGGGCAAACTCCCATGCACACTCAAGGACCCTGCCGAGAGTATAGAGCTGGTCTACCGTTCCACGACCAGGACAAAAACCACACTGTTCGTCCTGGATCCGAGGTTCCTCCTCTCCATTACACATGAATAGACCTTACCGGGAAGGCTGAGGAGTGTGATCTACGATAGTTGGAACACACCCTCCGGTTCCCCTTCTTAAAGAGAGGTACCACCACCCCGGTCTGCCAATCCAGAGGTACCGCCCCCGATGTAGACGCAATGTTGCAGAGTCTTGTCAACCAAGACTGCCCCACAGCATCCAGAGCCTTAAGGAACTCCGGACGGAGCTCATATCCCCGGGGCCTTGCCACCGAGGAGCTTTTTAACTACCTTGGCAACCTCAGCCCCAGAAATAGGAGAGCCCACCACAGACTTCCCAGGCACTGTTTCCTCATAGGAAGACGTGTTGGTGGGACTGAGGAGGTCTCGCTTGGCCTGTCGGTATGCCCACTGCCTCTGGAGTCCCATGAGCCAAAAGGACCCGGTGGCTCTTTCTTCAGCTTGACAGCATCCCTCACTGCTGGTGGATTACCGCCACGACAGGCACCAAACACCTTGCGGCCACAGCTTCAATCAGCTGGCTCAACAAGAGAAGAACGGTCCAGAACATGGTCCACTCAGACTCAATGTCCAGCACCTCCCTCGTGACATGTTCAAAGTTCTTCCGGACATGTTCAAAGTTCTTCAGGAGACTCTGCTAGGTGTTCCCAGCAGACCCTTACAATACGTTTGGGCCTGCCAGGTCTGACCGGCATCCTCCCCTACCATCGGAGCCAGCTCACCACCAGGTGGTGGTTGGTGGAAAGCTCTGCCCCTCTCTTCACCGAGTGTCCAAAACATGAGGCCGCAAATCCCATGACACAACTACAAAGTCAATCATGCGGCCGAGGGTGTCCTTGTGCCAAGTGCACATATGGACACCCTTATGTTTGAACATTGTGTTTGTTATGGACAATCCGTGACAAGCACAAAAGTCCAATAACAAAGCACCACTTGGGTTCAGATCCGGGTGGCCATTTTTCCCAATCACGACTCTCCAGGTTTCACTGTCGTTGCCAACATAGCGTTGAAGTCCACCAGCAGAACAAGGGAATCACCCGCGGGAGCACTCTCCAGTACTCCCTCAAGGGAATCCAAAAAGAGTTGGTACTCTGAGCTGCTGTTTGGTGTGTAAACACAAACAACAGTCAGGACCCGTCACCCAACCCGAAGGCTGAAGGAAGCTACCATCTCGTCTATTGGGTTTAAAGTCCAACGTGCAGGCTTTGAGCCGGCGGGCAACAAGAATTGCCACCCCAGCCTCTCATTAGTTGCAACGCCAGTGTGGAATCTCTTCCACTCTGGCGTTGCAAGTAATGAAAGTTCAGCTCAGTCCAGCCCCTCTGAGAGAACAGGTTCCAGAGCCCTTGCTGTGAGTCCAACTATATCTAGCCGGGAACGTCTCCACCTCATGCACCAGCTCAGGCTCCTTCCCTCCCAGCGAGGTGACGTTCCATGTCCCAAGAGCGAGCTTATGTAGCCGATAATCGGACCACCAAGTGCCCTGCCTTCGGCTGCCGCCCAGCTCACACTGCACCCTCTATGACCCAGCCCATGAGTGGTGAGCCCTGGAGGGGGGATCCACGTTGCCTCTTCGAGCTGAGCACGGCTGGGCCCCATGGGGACAGGCCCGTCAATCGCCATCGTGCCACACCTCTGGGCCTGGCTCCACAGGGGAGCCACGGTGACCTGCGTCCGGGCGAGAAAAAATCTAGGTCCTCAATTGTACTTTTAATAAAGGTCTTTGAGCTGCTCTTTGTCTGATCCCTCACCTAGGACCTGTTTGTCTTGGGAGACCATAGAAGCCCCCGGACAACATAGTTCCTGGATCAGTGGGACACGCAAACCACAAAGGTGGCGGCTCAGAAAGCAGGTTATATAAATATAACTCCAAAACCAAACATGCAATCTGCCTAAACATGCCTGTAATATTGTATCAATGTGAGTTTTCCTAGAATCGGTTGTTTTTGTAAGGTTTGCAAATACAAAAATTAGGTTTTACTCACAATGACAAAATCACACTCAATATGACAGTTATTTAAACATAACTCATAAACCACACAAAAAAATGGCTAATAATGCCTGAAATAATGAATCATTGGGAGTTTTACTGAGTTTTACATTTTGCAAACACAAAAAGTATTTTTTTACTTGACTGTAATGTTCTTAGAACACTGAGATAAAGGGAAAAAAGCAATAAAAATGTATTTAAACCTAACTCCTAAACAACACATGCAAAATGGCTAATAATACCTAGGGAGACATGTAACGTTGTTAGTTTAAAAAAATGATCTTTTGTAAAGATATCAAAGACACAAGCTAGTTTTTTTTATTCAATATGACAGTATAACAGTCATACTAAATATGAAAGTTATATAAACATAACTCCAAAACCAAACATGTGTCATGTCTAAAAATGCCTGTAATAATGTATTTATGTGAGTTTGTAAGGTTTGCAAAAACAAAAAGTAGTTTTTTACTCAATATGAAAGTAATGTTCTTAGAATCCTGAGATAATTCGAAAAAAGCAATACAAATGTATTCAAACACAAATTTTAAACCAAACATGTAAATTGTCTAAAAATGCCTGTAATATTGAATCTATATAAGTTTTACTAGAATCAATTGTTTTTGTAAGGTTTGCAAATACAAAAATTAGGTTTTACACATAATGACATTAAAACTGTAACACTCAATATGACAATTATTTATTTATAACTCCTAACCACACATGAAACATGTCTAATAATGCGTGCAAAAATTTATCTTTGTGAGTGTTACTAGAAACATTTTCTTTTGTAAGGTTTGCAAAGACAGGTTAGTTTTTTTTACTCAATATGACAGTATAACTGCCACACTCAATATGACAGTTATTTAAACATAACTCTTAAACTACACATGAAAAATGATTAACAATGCCTGAAATAATGCATTCTTGTAAGTTTTACTCGAAACATATGCTTTTTTAAGGCTTGCAAACACAAAAATTATTTTTTTACTCAATATGACAGTAATGTTCTAAAATACTGAGAAAATACGAACAAATTAATAAAAATGATTCCAACATAATTCCTAAACCAAACATGCAAAATGTCTAAAAATGTCTGTAATATTGAATCCATGTGAGTTTTACTAGATTTAAATGATTTTGTAAGGTTTGCAAATACATAAATTAGGTTTTACTTACTATGTCATAACTGACAGTATATGACAGTAATTTAACCATAACTCAAACCACACATGAAAAATGGCTAATAATGCCTGAAATAATGCATCCTTGGCCGTTTTACTCGAAACACATGCTTTTTTAAATCTTGCAAACACAAAAAGTAGTTATTTTCCTCAATATGACTGTAATGTTCTTAAAATCCTGAGATAATGCGAAAAAAGCAATAAAAATGTATTTAAACATTACTCCTAAACAACATATGCAAAATGGCTAATAATGCCTGGAAACATGTATCTTTGTTAGTTTTACTGGAAAAATGATCTTTTGTAAAGTTTGCAAAGACACAAGCCAGTTTTTTTTTATTCAATATGACAGTATAACAGTCATATTAAATATGAAAGTTATATAAACATAACTCCAATTCCAAACATGTGTCATGTCTAAAAATGCCTGTAATAATGTATTAATGTGAGTTTGTAAGGTTTGCAAAAACAAAAACTAGTTTTTTACTCAATATGAAAGTAATGATCTTAGAATCCTGAGATAATGCGAAAAAAGCAATAAAAAATTATTTAAACATAACTCCTAAACAACCCAGGCAAAATGGGTAATAATGCCTGGAGACATGTATTTTTGTTAGTTTTACTAGAAAATGTATCTTTTGTAAAGTTTGCACAAGCTAGTTGTTTTTATTCAATAAGACAGTATAACAGTCATACTAAATATGAAAGTTATATAAACATAACTCCAGAACCAAACGTGTGTCATGTGTAAAATTGCCTATAATAATGTATTTATTTGAGTCTGTAAGGTTTGCAAAAACAAAAAGTAGTTTTTTCCTCAATATGAAAGTAATGATTTTAGAATCCTGAGATAATGCGAAAAAAGCAATAAAAATGTATTTAAACATAATTCCTAAACAACCCATGCAAAATGGCTAATAATGCCTGGAGACATGTATCTTTGTTAGTTTTACTAGAAAAATGATATTTTGTAAGGATATCAAAGACACAAGCTAGTTTTTTTTATTCAATATGACAGTATAACAGTCCTACTAAATATGAAAGTTATCAAAACATAACTCCAAAACCAAACATGTGTTATGTCTAAAAATGCCTGTAATAATGTATTTATGTGAGTTTGTAAGGTTTGCAAAAACAAAAAGTAGTTTTTTACTCAATATGAAAGTAATGATCTAAGAATCCTGAGATAATGCGAAAAAAGCAATAAAAATGTATTTAAACATAATTCCTAAACAACCCATGCAAAATGGGTAATAATGCCTGGAGACATGTATCTTTGTTAGTTTTACTAGAAAAATGATCTTTTGTAAAGTTTGCAAAGACACAAGCTAGTTTTTTTTTTTAATTTACTATGACAGTATAACAGTCATACTAAATATAAAAGTTATATAAACATAACTCCAAAACCAAACATGTGTCATGTCTACAAATGTCTGTAATAATGTATTTATGTGAGTTTGTAAGGTTTGCAAAAACAAAAAGTAGTGTTTTACTCAATATGAAAGTAATGATCTTAGAATCCTGAGATAATGCGAAAAAAGCAATAAAAATGTATTCAAACACAACTTTTAAACCAAACATGTAAATTGTCTAAAAATGCCTGTAATATTGAATCTATGTACGTTTTACTAGAATCAATTGTTTTTGTAAGGTTTGCAAATACAAAAATTAGGTTTTACACATAATGACATTATAACTTTAACACTCAATATGAAAGTTATTTAATTATAACTCCTAAATACACATGAAACATGTCTAATAGCGTGAAAAAAATTATCTTTGTGAGTGTTGCTAGAAACATTTTCTTTTGTAAGGTTTGCAAAGACACAAGTGAGTTTTTTTTAACTCAATATGACAGTATAACGCCACACTCAATATGACAGTTATTCAAACATAACTCCTAAACCACACCTGAAAAATGGCTAATAATGCCTGAAATAATGCATCTTTGGGAGTTTTACTGGAAACATATGCTTTTTTTAAGGCTTGCAAACACAAAAATTATTTTTTTACTCAATATGACAGTAATGTTCTAAAAATCCTGAGATAATGTGAAAAAAGCAATACAAATGTATTACAACATAATTCCTAAACCAAACATGCAAAATGTCTGAAAATGCCTGTAATATTGAATCCATGTGAGTTTTATTTGAATCAGTTGTATGGTTTGCTAATACAAAAATTGGGTTTTATGACAAACACAAGTTAGTTATTTTACTCAACATAACAGTTTAGCTGTCATACTATGTATGAAAGTTATATAAACATAACTCCAAAACCAAACTTGCATTATGTCCAAAACTGCCTGTAATATTGTATATATGTGAGTTTTACTAGAATCAGGGTTGCAAATACAAAAATTGGGTTTTATGACAGTATACTGTCACACTCAATATGACAGTTATTTAAACATAACTCAAACAACACATGCAAAATGGCTAATAATGCCTGGAGCATGTATCTTAGTTAGTTTTACTAGAAAAATGGTATTTTGTAAGGTTTGCAAAGACACAAGTTAGTTGTTTTTTTTATTCAATATGACAGTATAACTTTCTAAATATGAAAGTTATATAAACATAACTCTAAAACCAAACATGCATTATGTCTAAAAATGCCTGTAATGTTGTATCTGTGTGAGTTTAACTAGATTTAGTTGTTTTTGTAAGGTTTGCAAATACAAAATAAGGGTTTTACTCACTATGACAGTTTACTGTCACACTCAATCTGACAGTTATTTATTTAAATATAACTCCTAAACCACACATGCAAAATGGCTAATAATGCCTGGAGATATGTATCTTTGTGAGTTTTACTAGAAACATTATATTGTGTAAGGTTTAGTTAGTTTTTGTACTCAATCTGACAGTATAACTGTCATTCTAAATCCATCCATTTTCTTCCGCTTATCCGAGGTCGGGTTGCGGGGGCAGCAGCCTGAGCAGAAAATCCCAGACTTCCCTCTCCCCAGCCACTTCGTCCAGCTCTTCTCGGGGTATTCCGAGGCGTTCCCAGGCCAGCCGGGGACATAGTCTTTCCAATGTGTCCTAGGTCTTCCCCGTGGCCTCCTGCCACACCTCCCTAGAGGCGTTCGGGTGGCATCCTGAGCAGATGCCCGAACCACCTCATGGCTCCTCTCAATGTGGAGGAGCAGCGGGTTTACTTTGAGTACCTCCCGGATGACAGAGCTTCTCACCCTGTCTCTAAGGGAGAGACTCACCACCCGGCAGAGGAAACGCATTTCGGCCGCTTGTCCTTTCGGTCATAACCCAAAGCTGGGAACGTAGATCGACGGTAAATTGAGAGCTTTTCCTTCTGGCTCAGCTCCTTCTTCACCACAACGGATCGATATAGCGTCCTCAATACTGAAGACGCCGCACCAATCCGCCTGTGGATCTCTCGATCCACTCTATCCTCACTCGTGAACAAGACTCCTAGGTACTTGAACTCCTCCACTTGGGGCAAGATCTCCTCCCCAACCTGGAGATGGCACTCGACCCTTTCCTGCGTGGACTTGGACTTGGAGGTGCTGATTCTCATCCCAGTCGCTTCACACTCAAGGACCCTGCCGAGAGTATAGACCTGGTCTACCGTTCCACGACCAGGACGAAAACCACACTGTTCGTCCTGGATCCGAGTTTCCTCCTCTCCAGTACACATGAATAGACCTTACCGGGAAGGCTGAGGAGTGTGTTTCACGATAGTTGGAACACACCCTCCGGTTCCCCTTCTTAAAGAGAGGAACCACCACCCCGGTCTGCCAATCCAGAGGTACCGCCCCCAATGTTCACGCGATGTTGCAGAGTCTTGTCAACCAAGACAGCCCCACAGTATCCAGAGCCTTAAGGAACTCATCCACCACCGGGGCCTTGCCACAGAGGAGCTTTTTAACTACCTAGGCAACCTAAGCCCCAGAAATAGGAGAGTCCACCACAGACTCCCCAGGCACTGCTTGGCCTGTCGGTATGCCCGCTGCCTCTGGAGTCCCATGAGCCAAAAGGACCCGATAGGCTCTTTCTTCAGCTTGACGGCATCCCTCACTGCTGGTGGCCACCAGCGAGTTCTAGGATTACCGCCACGACAGGCACCAAACACCTTGCGGCCACAGCTCCAATCAGCAGGCTCGACAAGAGAGGCACGGAACATGGTCCACTCAGACTCAATGTCCAGCACCTCCCTCGTGACATGTTCAAAGTTCTTCCTTATGTTTGAACATTGTGTTTGTTATGGACAATCCGTGACGAGCACAAAAGTCCAATAACAAAGCACCACTTGGGTTCAGATCCGGGTGGCCATTTTTCCCAATCACGACTCTCCAGGTTTCACTGTCCTTGCCAACATGAGCATTGAAGTCCCCCAACAGAACAAGGGAATCACCCGAGGGAGCACTCTCCAGTACTCCCTCAAGGGAATCCAAAAAGAGTGGGTACTCTGAGCTGCTGTTTGGTGCGTAAACACAAACAACAGTCAGGACCCGTCACCCAACCGGAAGGCGGAGGGAAGCTACCATCTCGTCTACTGGGTTAAAGTCCAACGTGCAGGCTTTGAGCAACAACAATTGCCACCCCAGCCTCTCATTGCTTGCAACGCCAGAGTGGAAGAGAGTCCAGCCCCTCTTGAGAGAACAGGTTCCAGAGCCCTTGCTGTGCGTCGAAGTGAGTCCAACTATATCTAGCCGGAACTTCTTCACCTCGCGCACCAGCTCAGGCTCTTTCCCTCCCAGCGAGGTGACGTTCCACGTCCCAAGAGCGAGCTTATGTAGCCGATAATCGGACCGCCAAGTACCCTGCCTTCGGCTGCCACCCAGTTCACACTGCATCCGACCTCTATGACCTCAATGGGCCCATGAGTGGTGAGCCCATTGGAGGGTTGACCCACGTTGCCTCTTCGAGGCAGGGCCCCATGGAGACAGGCCCGGCCACCAGTCGCTCGCCATCGTGCCCCACCTTTGCGCCTGGCTCCACAGGGGAGCCACGGTGACCTGCGCCTGGGCGAGAAAAAATCTAAGTCCTCGATTTGTACTTTTCATAAAGGTCTTTGAGCTGCTCTTTGTCTGATCCCTCACCTAGGACCTTTTCTCAGGGGATCCCGAGGCGTTCCCAGGCCAGCCGGGAGACATAGTGTTCCCAATGTGTCCTGGGTCTTCCCCGTGGCCTCCAGGATGACAGAGATTCACCTTCACCAGGGGTGTCAAACTCAAATACAGAGTGGGCCAAAGTTTAAAACTGAACAAAGCCGCGGGCCAAGGTTGAACAAATTAACCTTTTAATAGGGACCCAAACAAGTTTTGCATTGAATATTGAACAAGCAAGGCTTATATAACTTTATAGTGACATGCAAAATGGAGTTTCAAATAATAATAATAATAATTAAAAAATATCAATTGCATATCAAATACAATTTAAATAAAAATTGAATGCCTCTTTTCTATTTGCAGCCTTCTGAGGTAAATATCAACATTAACTTTTTCCACAGGCTAATAAATTTGAAAATAAAATAACAATGAATAAAACAACCATTCAGGACTTTAAACTGCTCAGTTTGCAACACACTGATCTAATTTGATGTGCCCAAGCCAGATACCTAGCATCTTTTTTTAGATGCTAGTTCTTTAATGTCGGGGCTCAGGCTTTGAGCTGAGGCAACTTTCATTATCGAACGAAGGTGTTCAACAGTCATATCTCGTACACCCAATTCTAACATCATTCACACCCAGTCACAAGATATGTGCAGCTTCAGCACGCATACACAAATGAATGCAACGCATAC
The DNA here is from genome assembly GCF_033978785.1 of Entelurus aequoreus. Classification (NCBI taxonomy): domain Eukaryota; kingdom Metazoa; phylum Chordata; class Actinopteri; order Syngnathiformes; family Syngnathidae; genus Entelurus; species Entelurus aequoreus. The sequence goes on from NW_026907974.1 coordinate 291,516, forward strand.
TTCATCAACAGCGATACAGGTTACACTAAAGGGTGCCAGTATAAAAAACTTTAACACTGTTAGAAATATACGCCACACTGTGAACCCACACCAAACAAAAATAAAAAACACTTTTCGGGAGAACATCCGCACCGTACCATAACATAAACACAAAAGAACTAATACCCAGAATCTTTTGCAGCACTAACTCTTTCGGGACGCTACAAAATACACCCCCGCTACCACCAAACCCCCCCCCCCCCCCCACACACACACACACCTTGTAGCGTCCCGGAAGATTTAGTGCTACAAAGGGTTCTGGGTATTTGTTGTGTTGTGTTTATGTTGTGTTACGGTGCGGATGTTCTCCCGAAATGTGTTTGTCATTCTTGTTTGGTGTGGATTCACAGTGTGGCGTATATTTCTAAAAGTGTTAAAGTTTTTTATTTGGCTACCGTCAGTGTAACCTGTATCGCTGTTGATGAAGTATGCATTGCATTCAATTGTGTGTGTGTTGGTGCTTCTGAGTAACCCCTGGCTGCAGCCCGCAGATCGAGGAGGGGCTTATTTTCCCTCAATGTGGGCGGGCTTAATGTTGAGCCCGCGGGCTCCATCTGGTGGCGGAGATCCGAATATGGAAAAAGGTTCATGTATTTGATAGACTTAGACATTCCTACTTTTAACTTGTCAAATGTGTTTTTTTACGATGAAAATATATATATATATATATATATATATATATATATATATATATATATATATATATATATATATATATATATATATATATATATATATATATATATATATATATATATATAAATATATATATATATACATATATATATATATATATATATATATATATATATATATATATATATATATATATATATATATATATATATATATATATATATATATATATATATATATATAAACCATAGCATTTACCATGAAAAAAAAAGAATAATAATTATATATAAACCATAGCATTTCCAAAAGATAATAACATATTATTTTGCACACTCAATTATATTAGCTAAGTCAAATAAACCAAAGACAGAATACTTTGCATCATTGATTGTATTTTTCACCCCAGGTTAAAAATGTTTGATCTGTAAAGAAAAAAAAAATGTTGTAGCCTAGCCAAATACATTCCTTAAGCTTCCATAAATGTTTAACAATGGCAAGTATCAAGGTATTTTTCTGGCCCATAACAAGCAACCCTGTTCCCTGTTTCCAGTTCTGTTCATTTTCCACTGTCTAGAAAGGAAACCGATTGCGGTTCTTATAGGCACAATAACAATGCAAGATGTAAAACTAAGGTAATTGAAATAAGTGGAGGAATTACGCTTTAGTCTAGCAATAGTTGACTACAAGACTAATTAATCACATGACCTCTCACCTGTAGCCCTCCTTGCACTCGTCGCCGTTTTCTGTCCTGCAATCGGTCTTCTTCAGACCTTAGTGATTTAATGACAACATACATTCACTATGAAAACATTCATGTTGGTCTGTTGACCGTGAGTAAAACATTTTTTTTGTGATTTGTGATATTCAAAGCACTTACGGCATGGGGAAGTTCTGCAGGAGAGCGAGACACCACCATCTCCTAATTTGCAGCATGTTTTCCTTTGAAGAAGGAAATGCAGGAAGATGTTTATATCCATCCATCCATCCATTTTCTACCGCTGATTCCCTTCGGTGTCGCGAGGGGCGCTGGAGCCTATCTCAGCTACAATTGGGCGGAAGGTGGGGTACACCCTGGACAAGTCGCCACCTCATCGCAGAGATGTTAATATGTTGTAAAAAAAATAACACCTTGTACACTAAGCATAATGTGTCACGATTTACACATACCTCTCTGAAATCACAATTGGCCCCCATTACAATGTACAGAGTGTACTGTAAGCCAAGAGGTACTGCTTAATATAATGTCAGGCGTATTCCCAAGGATACATTTTTTTCAATACAAATTAATGTGGTTTTAATGTAGCAAGCAAACATTTTGACAGACAACAGCAATGCTATAACATGCTGATTTGGTCTTACCATCAAAACAAACACGCCACAGTTGTTGGAGCACCCTTGCTTTGTTAGGCCCTGAGGTGTGAACAATGTATTTTAATAAAAGTATGGCAAGAAAATAGTAAAAAGTTAGCAAGTGCTATTATGTAATGTCTCACCTGGACATCATTCACACCAAGCTCTCTCCAGGGGCCAGAAGAGAGGCTGTGAGCAACGTGTCTGTACAAATAATAAGCGAAATAAAAGTCACTCAACTTCAATCAACTTTTGATTGAAAAGCACGCATAAACGCTTGGAACAAAGCCTGAACTGAATAAGGAAAAGGTTGGAACTTCAAATCAAAAAGTTTTCATAACAGGCTTAAACAGAACTGCCCGTCTCAAAAAAGATAAATAGTTCTGTTTCCATCTGTTTAAGAAATCAAAATAGTTGGAATATGGAATGGAATATTTTACATCAAATAAAAACAGAACCATTAATTAAAACAAACAAAGGACAAGTGGTTTAAAACAGAACTACCACTGTCCAGGAGGTGCCCTAAAAACCTGAATAGACTGGTTCTACTCTCATCTCTCCAAGACATGAGACAGCTAGTGGAAGAAAACAAAGTTTTAATACGTGTATGATTATATGAGTGACATTCATAGATAACCACAGTGGCACAATAGTTAACTTTACCAGTTGTTCCTGGCTGTCTTGGAGTTTCTGTCCCCAGTATGCAGTGTGTGCTGAAAACTTGTGGAGACTAGGGAAGTCTCCATGAGGTCTCTGCTCACTGTCATCATTTACTAGTGTAGAAAGCAACAACCGAAAAATAAAATCAAGTGTGGAAATGTCACATTTCTCATTTGAATGATGTGCAAAATAGAGCCAAAACTTTTTGATTTGAAGTTCCAACCTTTTCCTTATTCAGTTCAGGCTTTGTTCCAAGCGTTTATGCGTGCTTTTCAATCAAAAGTTGATTGAAGTTGAGTGACTTTTATTTCGCTTATTATTTGTACAGACACGTTGCTCACAGCCTCTCTTCTGGCCCCTGGAGAGAGCTTGGTGTGAATGATGTCCAGGTGAGACATTACATAATAGCATTTGCTAACTTTTTACTATTTTCTTGCCATACTTTTATTAAAATACATTGTTCACACCTCAGGGCCTAACAAAGCAAGGGTGCTCCAACTACTGTGGCGTGTTTGTTTTGATGGTAAGACCAAATCAGCATATTATAGCATTGCTGTTGTCTGTCAAAATGTTTGCTTGCTACATTAAAACCACATTCATTTGTATTGAAAAAAATGTATCCTTGGGAATACGCCTGACATTATATTAAGCAGTACCTCTTGGCTTACAGTACACTCTGTACATTGTAATGGGGGCCAATTGTGATTTCAGAGAGGTATGTGTAAATCGTGACACATTATGCTTAGTGTACAAGGTGTTATTTTTTTTACAACATATTAACATCTCTGCGATGAGATGGCGACTTGTCCAGGGTGTACCCCGCCTTCCGCCCAATTGTAGCTGAGATAGGCTCCAGCGCCCCTCGCGACCCCGAAGGGAATAAGCGGTAGAAAATGGATGGATGGATGGATATTAACATCTTCCTGCATTTCCTTCTTCAAAGGAAAAGATGCTGCAAATTAGGAGATGGTGGTGTCTCGCTCTCCTGCAGAACTTCCCCATGCCGTAAGTGCTTTGAATATCACAAATCACAAAAAAAATGTTTTACTCACGGTCAACAGACCAACATGAATGTTTTCATAGTGAATGTATGTTGTCATTAAATCACTAAGGTCTGAAGAAGACCGATTGCAGGACAGAAAACGGCGACGAGTGCAAGGAGGGCTACAGGTGAGAGGTCATGTGATTAATTAGTCTTGTAGTCAACTATTGCTAGACTAAAGCGTAATTCCTCCACTTATTTCAATTACCTTAGTTTTACATCTTGCATTGTTATTGTGCCTATAAGAACCGCAATCGGTTTCCTTTCTAGACAGTGGAAAATGAACAGAACTGGAAACAGGGAACAGGGTTGCTTGTTATGGGCCAGAAAAATACCTTGATACTTGCCATTGTTAAACATTTATGGGAGCTTAAGGAATGTATTTGGCTAGGCTACAACATTTTTTTTCTTTACAGATCAAACATTTTTAGCCTGGGGTGAAAAATAAAATCAATGATGCAAAGTCTTCTGTCTTTGGTTTATTTGACTTTGCTAATATAATTGAGTGTGCAAAATAATATGTGTCTATACTCTTATGGAAATGCTATGGTTTAGATATATATTTTTTTAAATAGTTTTTTCATGGTAAAAAAAAATACATTTGACAAGTTAAAAGTAGGAATGTCTAAGTCTATCAAATACATGAACCTTTTTCCATACTATGGTTTATATATATTTTTTTTAAATTGTTTTTTCATGGTAAAAAAAAATACATTTGACAAGTTTTTTTTGTGTTTTTTTTTGCAAATATTTGTATTGAATTTTACAGTTAAAATCACATTTAACAGTCATACTTTGGTCACGCAAAACCTTCATACAATCGCACATCCACTCATACCCACTCACATGCACACTTGAGGAGAGAGGTGCACTTAAACTTTAACAATTCAAGGTTTACAGTATAAACAGTATTAGAAAAGATACCCAGATATTGTATATATATATATATATATATATATATATATATATATATATATATATATATATATCCATCCATCCCGCTCTGGCTCAGGATCAGCTACAGGCTATCCAGACCATAGTGGATGAACATTCCTCGGCATCAAGGATCCTCAGGAAGTGATCCCAAGATCACCTCTCGAGGACCTCTCCACCGTTCACACTTAAAAAAGAAAAGGAAAGTCACAGAAGTTGATCAGATGTAAAACAATACAAAATAAAAAGACACAAAAAATAAATAAATAAATAAGCAAATAAACCGTGGCAAGGCCATATCAGAAGTAACAAAAAAAACACAATAATAGTGTAGGATCAATACAGAAAATAATGAAGATAATAAAAAAGGAATAAAACTACAAAAAAGATGGCAGATACATTTGACAAGTTAAAAGTAGGAATGTCTAAGTCTATCAAATACATGAACCTTTTTTCATACTATGGTTTATATATATATATATTTTTTATTGTTTTTTCATGGTAAAAAAAATACATTTGACAAGTTAAAAGTAGCTTTATTGACGTTTGAGAATGTGTGCTGCCGGATCTCCGCCACCAGATGGAGCCCGCGGGCTCAACGTTGAGACCCGCCCACATTGAGGGAAAATAAGCCCCTCCTCGATCTGCGGGCTGCAGCCAGGGGCACTTGGCAGAAGCTGTACTGACATGAAACTGGGCCGGCACTCGTTTGACTAGCTGAAAAAAAAAAATCAAAAAAAATTCGGGAGGAGTGCTGGAGTCACTCCCGGGAGGGTTGGCAAGTATTAGAAGTAGCGGTGAATGCGGTGTTACCGCGGCACTGCCGCAATGTATAATCGCCGGTCCAGCTTTAGTGTTAATTTGATATTGCCTCAAGGGCCAAGTCAAATTACACGTTGGGCCAAATTTGGCCCACGGGCCAGAGTTTGACACCCATGACCTTCACTGTAAAAAATTACTGTAAAAATAAAAAATAAAATTACAGTTATATACTCCATCCATCCATCCATTTTCTACCGCTTATTCCCTTCGGGGTCACGGGGGGCGCTGGAGCCTATCTCAGCTACAATCAGGCGGAAGGCGGGGTACACCCTGGACAAGTCGCCACCTCATCGCAGGGCCAACACAGATAGACAGACAACATTCACACTCACATTCACACACTAGGGCCAATTTAGTGTTGCCAATCAACCTATCATGTTCTTCTTAAATGCAGTTAAGTACTGTAAATTTTGTTGCATTTTTCAAAAAATATCGACCAGCAGTAAGTTACTGTAAAACCTACAGTGTAATTCAATATTTTTCAGACTTGTTTCTTGGGTCCGCCCACAATTCGTCCAACCGAGCTTCATTTCACCTGGCTAAATCCATCCTACTGCATCGTGTGTTTTTGATAACAAGGTAAGAGTCACTTGTACCTTGATGTGTCATTTTCTGTTTGAATTACTTTATATATATATTTATAAAGTCCGAAATGTCAGCATCACAGACACTATCGTTGACCACGCGCATGTACCGCCGCATGCTAGCTAGCTAAGTTTTCTTCTTTTTTGTCATAGTCATCATAAAAGATGATAACTTGCAACATATGTGCTACGACTTGCAGCAATGTATTTGCGTATGTTAGACACATGCGAAGTCATAGTTGTATGCCTAGTGTGCTTTCCCTAAATGCACAAGAGTTTTTTCCAACTTCTCAGCCTTCAAAACTCACAGCCGTCGTCATAAATATGGCAAGAGTAGGACTGATATGTATAGCGCAGAAGGTTTACCTTGTAATATTGTCTCATGTAGCGCTAAGTGCGATGATATACGGGCCCTTCTCCTGCATTTGAAAAGTCATATTACCGAAGGTAGGACAGTTACGTGCCCCTTCAGTCAATGTGAAAAAAGATTTACAGTTAAGTCTACTTTCACATCGCACGTGTCAAGGAAGCACTACGGCTACACTGAACGAAGTTTGACTTGATCAACAGCAAATCCAAGCAGCTCTTGTGTTATTAACACTGATGATGACTATTGTGATATGCAACTTGAGAATTCAGGATATTCCTGTTATGAAGACATGGAGGTCTACTTGCATTAAAAAAATGTTCACAGCACTGAAAAAAGGTTGAGAACCACTGTCTTAGGACAGTGGTTCTCAACCTTTTTTCAGTGATGTACCCCTGTGAACATTTTTTAAATTCAAGTACCCCCTAATCAGAGCAAAGCATTTTTGGTTGAAAAAAAGAGATAAAGAAGTAAAATACAACACTATGTCATCAGTTTCTGATTCATTAAATTGTATAACAGTGCAAAATATTGCTCATTTGTTGTGGTCTTTCTTGAACTATTTGGAAAAAAAGATATAAAAATAACTAAAAACTTGTTGAAAAATAAACAAGTGATTCAATTATAAATGAAGATTTTTACACATAGAAGTAATCAACTTAAAGTGCCCTCTTTGGGGATTGCAATAGAGATCCATCTGGATTCATGAACTTCATTCTCAACATTTCTTCACAAAAAAAGAAATCTTTAACATCAATATTTATGGAACATGTCCACTACGCTTTAACCAAGCCTCCATTGTTTTCTACATGGATAGTTGATTGACAGTTGGTGCCGTGTGGCACCGCCAGTTAGAGTCAAACCATCATGGCATGGGGGAAACTCTGGCTTTATGGTAATGAATGGAATAGCCTACTTGATTAGTTGTTCAGTTTATGAACTTACATTCATATTTTGTCGAAGTATTATTCAATAAATATATTTATAAAGGATTTTTGAATTGTTGCTATTTTTAGAATATTTAAAAAAAATCTCACGTACCCCTTGGCATACCTTCAAGTACCCCCAGGAGTACGCGTACCCCCATTTGAGAACCACTGCCTTAGGAGACTAGATGTAAACAGAGGAAAGAGAGAGCGAGTGAGGTGGCCATTCCAAATACTTTTAAAATGCTACCCATATTGGATACTGTTTAGGAACATAAACTGCATTTCTTGACTGTACCAGTTGCTGGTGACAAAGTCACAATAAAACGTTGGATGATCAGCATGGAAGGTGATGTCATCTGCAAAGGCGTCCAACCTAGCTTAATCTCAGGGCTTGCTGCCCTTCTTGCCACCTACTATGTGTTCAACTTGGAATACCAAGAGGAAGGTCCTCGGACATTGGAATTTGTTCAAAGGTAAATCCTCTTGATACTGTTGAAATACTGTTAGGATATTTTATTTTATATTTCTCACCTCTGTTCAGGAATTTGACTTGTCATTTCCCCAATTGTGTGCCTTAAATCAATGACTCTTCTGTTCCTTTGTGTACCTTCTTATTAGGGACCGAAGCACCAGTTTGACTCTAGGATACAGAGAAGGTAGGTAATGTGCAGGTAAAGATATGTTGACTGGGTCAAAGAAGGAAGCACCTGTTTGACCCCAGGATGCAGAAAAAGTAGGTAATTTGCAGGTAAAGATATGTTGACTGGATGATGGCAGGAAGCACCAGCTTGACCTGAGAATGCAGAGCAAGTAGGTAATGTGCGGGTGAAGATATGTTGAATGGGTAAAGGCAGGAAGCACCAGTGTGACCCCACCATGCAGGGAAGGTAGGTAATGTGCGGGTGAAGGTATGTTGAATGGGTGAAAGAAGGAAGCGCAGGTGTGGTCGAGGCCATGCAGACAAGGTAGGTATGTGCAGGTGAAGATATGTTGTATGGTGAAAGAAAGAAGCACCAGTGTGACCCAAGGATGCAGGGAAGGTAGGTAATGTGCAGGTAAAGATATGTTGAATGGGTGAAGGCAGGAAACACCAGCTAGACGCCAGGATACAGAGAAGGTAGGT